>NW_019268535.1:235427-287555 GCF_002738365.1 Cucurbita moschata
AAAAAAAAAAAAAAAAAAAAAAAATAATGTCATTCAATTTCAAAATAGTCACAAAGACAAAGTCTAATTCTCAAATATTAAAAATTTTCCAAACGTACGAAATCTAAATAAATAAGAAAATGTCTCATAAATATTTCTAAATAATATTTTTAAGTATACACGAACATTAAAACAATTCACAAAATAAACTCTGCTTACCTCCTTAACATTTTTAAATCTAAAACAACATCCATCAGCTCATTTACCTCGGATAACATATCTACCCATTTTAAATTTTTTATTTGCTAACTAATTCTAACTAATTCTTACTCTGTTTCTAAACTAATCTAAATTTGACTTACTCCAGGCTATAACAGTTGGAATGAAGAAATAAGAATGACACAAACCTATATCCAGTAGATATTGTCTCATTTGAATTTTTCTTTCTAGGCTTAGAACTAAAAATAATATCTATTGCAGTCATACTCTGACTATAGGACGTGTAATTGCCCAAACCCACTGCTATCGTCTTATTTGGGTTTTTTTGAGTTTTCCCTTCCACGCTTCCCCTCAAGATTTTTGAAGCTCATCTATCTAGTAGGTTTTCACATGTTTGTAAAGAATGTTTAGTTCTTTCTCCAACTGAGATGAGATCTCACAATCCGCCCCTCTTGGAAGCTAGCGTTGGAGCGGTGTGGATGCAATAATCAACGCAGCCACTGGACACTTCCCCCCGACGTTAGCGACTTTAAACACGGCGATCCTTGGCAACAAACGCTGCATGAATTACACTAACAAGGAATGAGGTAAAGGCAATGGACATGGAGAAGAGTGATGCCCCAAAGAAACCAAATCCGAAATGGTCAAAGTTTGAACGCGTTTGAGAAGGACAGGGTTGCAGAGATATAAAGTCCAACGGCGCGTGGAAAGAAGAGAGCCGCCGCAGACCCGACCCCTGCACTATTTTCCTCCAAACGCCGACACCATCATCCGAGCAATCAGCTACTGTTCTTAAACAAAGACCCACTAAACCACTCTTCCTTTTATATTCATTTGCTACAAACCCCCACTTGATTGCTTCTTTATCCCCAAAAAACAGAGGAATCCCCACACAATCCTAAAACAACACGTAAATTCAACCATCCAAGTTATGGGTCATCATCTTCATTCGTTTACGATAGCTCTGTTTTTCGACAACTCTGTCCCCTGAAGCAGAGAAACTTCTAAGCAATTTCTCAGAGTAGATCTGTTCTTCATGATGGATTACGCGGTAAGCTTAATAATCATGAAACCAAATTCATTATCAAAGACTGAAAAGACACAGACAGTAGACTTCCGAGAGTTGAACTCGAAGTCTTCTGAATGTGAAACCAACCACCACTTTCTCAGCACTTTCCCAGAAACTTCCATTCAAACTTACCAAATTTACATCTCCATCCTATAAATTCATTACCCGATCTTCCAACTTCCAACTTGCACCACCAAATCTCTCGAGTTCAATGGCGGCCAAGAGATTGTTCTGCGAAACAGAGTCCATTTTAACACCTCCTCTAGAGAAGAAACGCCCACGCCAAACCTTCGCGTCGTATGTCTTCATAACGGATCTTCAATTAACCAATTTGTTCCTTCTGATTCATGATTTGGAACTGATTTTCGCAGGATAATTGGGGAAGTCGTTATGGGGAATTCCTTGAGGCATCTTACCAAAGCATTGGAGCCATTGCTGAGAAGAGTGGTACGAGTAATGTGTGGATGAATTGATTTAGGGTTTTTGTTTCGTTTGTGGCTAATTTTTGGTTCTTTAGGTCTGTGAGGAAGTTGATCGGAGTTTAATGCAGTATTCGAGGTCGTTAACGAGGGCTTCGTCGTTGAGGATTCAAGCTCTGGAGCCTTCCAGTTATCAATTGTATTTTGTGAATAACGTACCGTCGAAGATTTTCACCGGAAGTAAGATCACGGATGTGGAAAATCAGGCGCTGCGGATTGCCGTCGAGGACGGCGGCGGAGATCTGCCGTCGCTTATTTCTTCGTCTGTTAAAGTAGAAATTGTGGCGCTTAATGGCGATTTTCCTGGCGATAAACAGGACTGGACGGCGGATGAATTTAATGCTAACATTGTGAAAGAGCGTACTGGAAGGAGGCCGCTCCTTCACGGCGACATGAATGTAACTCTCCGGCACGGGGCTGCAACCATCGGAGATATTGAATTCACGGACAACTCGTGCTGGATCAGGAGCAGGAAGTTCCGGCTTGGTGCCCGAATTGTTCCCGGGTCGGATCGTAATAACAGCCCCCGGATCCGTGAAGCTATAAGCGAACCGTTTGTGGTCAATGATCAGCGCGGTGAATGTGAGTCTTACCATCTCTTTTTTTAAATAAAATATTTTCTAAAATTAAAAATATTTCTTCTCCATATCTTTCTCCCATCCTCTTGGAAACTATAAATTTTTAATTAACACTAAAATTCAAAAAAGAAAAAAAAAACCTTATGGTAAATAATTTTCTATTTTACCCATCATTTTTAACTTGTATAATAATTTCACTATCTCATGAAAAACTCGAGTTTTTATTGGTAAATTTTTTATGGGTTCTGTTTATTTCATTTTTTAAATAGGTTCCATAATTTTTTCATTTTTCAAAATAGTGTCACAGTTCAAAAAAGTCTTTTTTTTTTCCCTCTCGTTGTAATCTTTTAATATATTCTCCCTATAGAAATATGAAATTTATCCTAATTCAACTTTTTAAAGGTATTTTAATGTTTCTATTAAGACTAGAAGTTCAAGACTGTCGGTAAAAACCTAACCTAAATTATAGAACGATTTGAAATATATTCTCAAAAGGGTATTTTTTGTTGTTGGTTTTTGGTGATTGAAGTGTACAAAAAGCATTACCCACCAATGTTACACGACGAAGTATGGAGATTAGAAAAGATAGGAAAAGAAGGAGTGTTCCACAGGAGGCTAAACGATCACAACATCAAAACAGTTCAAGAGTTCTTACAGTTCTTCACTGTGGACCAACAAAAGCTAAGAACGGTACAAACACAAATTCTCCTTGTACCCTTGTTCTTGTTGGATTCAAATCCAAATATTTTCCTAACATTACAAGTATGAATGAAGATCTTAGGCATGGGAATGTCGGAGAGAATGTGGGAAGCCACCACCAAGCACGCTAAGACATGCGAGCTGGGACAGAAGCTCTATCTCTTTCGTGGCCACAATTTCACGCTTTTCTTGAACCCCATTTACCAAGTTGTTCAGGCTGTAATCAATGGTCGAACTTATACATTCTCAGAGCTTCAAAATATTCACGAGGTACGTAATTTTCTGTTAGGAATCATAACTCTCCACAATGATATAATATTGTCCACTTTTGCTCTAGTGACTTTGCTTTGGGCTTTCACAAAAAGCCTCATACTTGTAAACTATGATCATTTCCTAAAATTAGGCCTCATACTTGTAAACCTATGATCATTCCCTAAAATTAGGCTTCATACTTGTAAAAACCTATGATCATTTCCTAAAATTAGGGAACGTGGGACTCACTCCCAACTATTCTCCCCTCGGAACAAAGTAGACTATAAGTCTCCCCTTGAGGCTCATGGAGCTCTAGAATAGCCTCTTCTTATGAATAGTCTCTCCTTAATCGAGGCTCGACTCCTTTCTCTGGAGCCCTCGAACAAAATACACTATTTGTTCGACACTTTACTCACTTCTAACTACACCTTCAAGGCTTAAAATTCTTTGTTCGATATTTGAGGATTCTATTGTCATGACTAAGTTTAGGACATGGTTCTATTACCATGTTAGGAATCACGGCTCACCACAATGGTATGATATTGTCCGCTTTAGGCATAAACTCATGATCATTCCCTAAAAGGACCCACTCCCAACCCACTCCCAACTATCCTCAACATTTTCATTTCTTTTTTCTTTTTTATTCTTAAATTATTTATTTATTTATTTTATAAACATAGGGAACCTTGAAGAATTTGAGGAAACAGGCATTTGATAACAGGCAATGGCTACAAGACATTGAAGGGAATTTAAGCGACAGTTTGTTACTATTAACGCAAGGTAAATTTTAATTAACTTTGGTTAAATTTTTTTATTTAAATTGTGAAAAAAAAAATAATAATAATAAATTTTGTTGGGTTTTGGATTGACAGGGAATGAAGAAAGTGATTACAATAATGTAATGGAGAAATCGTTGATTATAAGTGGAGAAGCTGAAGGCAGAGATTGGGATTCAAATTCGGATCAAATTATTTCTGCAACATTTCAAGGCAATGTTCATTATAATTATTTCTCTTAATTACAACTAATTATCTCCCAATTACTTTAGTTTTTCTCCAAATTTGTTTTATTGTTTTCATTTCCTTTTGTGTCAAGATGTATAAATTTACAACCATCAAATTTCTTTGTTTACCGTCGCTGTCCTACTACTGTAAAAAAATACAATCGTAAGAATAAATATATTTATCATGCAAATTAAAATGTAAAACATTTATTTAAATGAGGTGTAATTTGAGAAAATTTGAAATTTAATATATATATATATATTTTTTGCTTTAATTAAAACGAAAATAGAAAAAAACAAGTTAACGTGAGATTCAAAGAGAAATAATAATGTAAGTTATGGGGGCGTTTTAGGAAAACAACTCTTTAATTTTGTCTTTTTGTGAGAATTATATGAAATAAAAAGAAAAGCATATAATGAAAATACAAACGGTTACATCCTGAAACCGGGTCCCACTCATCTGGACCAATGTAATAATTAAATTAATATTTTATTTAGAGGGAAGAGAAAAAATAAATAAATAAAGAAAAAGAAAAACTAGCCGTTGCAGCCACTGGTTTCAAATCAATTGGTCCTACGCACAGAGCCATAAACATAAGTTTTCATTTCGTAGAGAAAGATTGCTCTCTCCCTCTCTCTTTCTCTGTTTCTCTCAAATTCCTCTTCTGAACCCTAATAAGGCAAATTCGAAGCTCTCGAAGCTTTTTCTCTCTTCTGTCGCTGCCAATTTTACGGCCTCAGAGTAAGATCTGAACTCAAGAGTGTGTTGGCCGTCGAAGTTGCTCCGCTCGGATTTTATGTAACTACGAACTACTCCTCCTTTTCTTCATTTTTAGAGGATTTTTCACTCGAGAACTGGTTTGATTTTGTTTCTGTACAATCGTTGTTGTATTTCTGCCATTTCGTTCAATTTAAGGTTTTGAAGTGCGTCCCCGAGGCGGAAGTTTCAATTTCCCCTCAAAGGTGAAACGGTGCATCACTGAGTGTATAGGGTTTCTGAACATACGACCTGGTGTTGGAAATTTTTGGATTTGGCATTGCGCTCCAAAAATGTTTAATGGTTTAGCTTGATATCTTGAGTCCTCCTTAAATTTGACTTCTTAAAGAATATACCTGGGCTGCAATGTGTTTGATTAAACTTCTTGTTGCTTTGAAGACTGATTTTTCTTCTCTTTAATTAATCTGACATTGAATTGTGTTTGGTTCTGATAATTTATTTCATGATCTTCAAGCTGCAGCAGATATTCTAGCTATTTCCCGAGAAGAAGGACGTTTAGGTCTCTAATCAGTTCACTCCCTTCTCAGGTTTTTTGGCCGGCTGTGAAGGAGAAGTAGCTAGATATTAACTACCACGATGACTATCAAAACTCCTGCAACGCCAGCTTCAAAAACAGAGAGGACGCCAGCATCAACACCTGGAGGACCTCGATCTAAGGAAGAGAAAATCGTTGTTACAGTTCGGTTAAGGCCTCTGAATAAAAAGGAGCAGCAAGCGAAAGATCAAATGGCATGGGAGTGCATTGATGATACTACGATTGTGTACAAACCTCAGCCTCAGGAACGTCAAACTCAACCGTCCTCCTTTGCATTTGGTACTAATGGCATCCGATCATTGATTTTTCATGTCATGTTCTTTATTTCTTTCCCAAATACTCGATCTGCCATTACAATCCATATTTGTTATTGCAGATAAAGTTTTCGGTCCCGCTTCTTTGACTGAGGCAGTATATGAGGAAGGAGTAAAGAATGTTGCCTTATCTTCTCTGATGGGCATCAATGGTAGTTTCAAAACTCATCAATTCAATTTTTTATCCCTTAGGTTATTGTCCACTCAAATGATTATATATTGATCTATGTTGCAGCCACGATATTCGCTTATGGGCAAACTAGCAGTGGGAAAACATTTACAATGAGGGGGATAACTGAGAAGGCTGTTAATGATATCTACAGACATATTAGCAATGTAAATTTCTACTGTTTTGAACTGAATTATTTTCTGCTACTATTGCTCGCCTTAATTAACCATCCCTTGATTATTTTACAGACACCCGAGAGAGATTTTACAATAAGAATTTCAGGACTCGAAATATACAACGAGAATGTTAGGGATCTTTTGAATACCGAATCAGGTCGTAATCTAAAGCTTCTTGATGATCCTGAGGTACTATTCATAACTACATGTGTAAGGGTTAAAGGAAGCATGCTCCATTGTGTGAATTCTGATAACAATTAACTGAAAATTGTGATTTCCTTTATGCAGAAAGGTACAATGGTTGAGAAATTAGTAGAGGAAACGGCAAATGATGATCGACATTTGAGACAATTGATTAGCATCTGCGAGGGTAAGAACTGATCACTTGAAGTTTGTTCAATGTCCTCCAGAGTACATTGCCTTAACATTAATTCAATTTTACTTTGTAGCACAAAGACAAGTTGGTGAAACTGCCTTAAATGATCATAGCTCCCGTTCACATCAGATAATAAGACTGGTTAGTTTTGTGAAAATTATTCACCTTTGATACTCTTACCTCAAAGGTTTTCTATTTCAACTTTTGGATGTTCCATAACTTCTTTTGATTGTTTATACAGACAATTCAAAGTACCCTACGAGAGACTTCAGATTGCGTGAGGACTTTTGTGGCAAGCTTGGTAGGACAGTTTTTTTTATATGCAATCTTGTACTCTTATATGAACTTTTTCTTGGGCTTACTAGTTTCAACATTGTGCAGAACTTTGTGGATCTAGCTGGAAGTGAGAGAGCTTCGCAGACACATGCTGATGGTGCTAGGTTAAGAGAAGGCTGCCATATTAATCTTAGTTTGATGACACTCACAACTGTGATCAGAAAGCTAAGGTCAGAATCTGTTTCATGAAAGCAATAACATTCATTATATCTGAAATTTTTATGCAGATCTGAAGTTTTCTGTTTATTGTTGCAGTCAAGGAAAGAGAAGTGGCCATATACCTTACAGAGACTCAAAGCTCACCCGCATATTGCAGCATTCACTTGGTGGAAATGCTCGAACCGCGATTATATGCACACTGAGTCCAGCCCTGACTCATGTTGAACAATCGCGGAACACTTTGTACTTTGCCACCCGGGCGAAGGAAGTGACTAATAACGCCCAAGTTAATATGGTAAGGAACTAAATTTATCATCATCACAGTTGTAATTGTGATGCAAACGGAACTCCTTTGTAACTTCTGATTTGAAAATCTTGCACAGGTTGTATCGGACAAGCAATTGGTTAAACACTTACAGAAGGAAGTTGCTAGGCTAGAAGCAGAACTGCGCACTCCTGATCCGAAAAGGGAAAAAGATTTAAAAATCCAGCAGGTAGCTTACATTTCAGTTTGATAATTTGTCGACACGAAATTCAATGAATCAACTCAAACTTAATATTTGATTAAAAATCCAGATGGAAATGGAGATTGAAGAATTAAAACGACAAAGAGACCTTGCACAATCTCAGGTTGATGAGCTCCGCAGGAAACTTGAGGTGGATCAGCAGGTTTCTCTCCCTCCCTCCTCTCATCTTATACTCACTCACGAAAATCCTACATGTTCCTTGAGATCAGAAAATAAAAACATCCATCTTTATTATTTTCAGGGTTCTAAACCAATTGAACCTGCCCGTCCTCCAGTGAAGAAGTGCTTGTCCTTTACTGGTACATTGCCTCAGAAACTCGATGGCGGCAAGGACCTTGGCCGTGGTATGATATTAAGGCAGTCTATGATGAGACAATCGTCTACCGCTCCTTTCACACTCATGCATGAAATTCGCAAGTTGGAACATCTCCAGGAGCAGCTTGGGAAGGAAGCCAATAAAGCCCTCGAAGTATTACAAAAGGAGGTGGCTTGTCACAGACTGGGGAACCAAGATGCAGCAGAAACTATTGCCAAGCTGCAGGCTGAAATTGGAGAAATGAGATCGGTCCGTTCAGAATCAAAAGAGGTCGAGGTTGGGAGCGTTATTGCTACTAACCAGAGTGTAGGTGCTAATCTTAAGGAAGAGATAACACGGCTTCATTCTCAAGGTAGCACCATTGCAGATCTAGAGGAGCAACTTGAAAATGTTCAGAAGTCCATTGACAAGTTGGTAATGTCTCTACCGAGCAATTATCAGCAGTTAATGAGCAGTGAATCAACCCCCAAACAAAAAAGTTATACCAAAAAGAAGACGTTGCTTCCTTTGGCCTTAAGTAATGTCGCCAACCGGCAAAACTTTTTAAGATCGCCTTGCTCACCTTCAACAACTTCACAGCAAGTACTGGAGTCCGATATCGAAAATAGAGCTCCTGATTATGATGATGTCTTCTCACCTGAGACTCTACTCAAGTCCGAGAAAGAGACTCCAACAAAGTCAAGTGAAGAAGGTGGAGATATCTCCTCAAAGGAGAGCACTCCATGTTATCGAAGATCAAGTTCTGTGAACATGAAGAAGATGCAAAAGATGTTCCAAAATGCAGCAGAAGAAAACGTAAGAAGCATTAGAGCATACGTGACAGAATTGAAAGAGCGTGTGGCTAAACTGCAGTACCAGAAACAGCTACTTGTTTGTCAGGTGTGCTATTGCTTCTGTTTGGATTTCTTCTATATAATATAACCTTTTGTCTTCCATATCACCACTAAGCCTGCATGTACTGCTTTTCCATGTTGTCTGTGTATAGGTCCTTGAGCTGGAAGCAAACGAAGCAGCTGGGAACAAATTAGATTGTGATGAGAACACATTTGAGCCGGAGGATGAGCAAGTTCCATGGCATATAACTTTCAGGGAGCAAAGACAGCAGATCATTGAGTTATGGGATGCTTGCTACGTCTCCATTATTCACAGATCTCAATTCTACTTGCTATTCAAGGGCGACCCGGCTGATCAGATCTACCTGGAAGTCGAGATGAGGCGCTTAACATGGCTGGAGGATCACTTAGCAGAAGGTGGCAATGCTAGTCCAGCTCACGCTGGAGACGAGCCATCGATCTCTCGCTCCTCAAGGTTTTTTTCTCTTTCTCTTCTCTCCACGAATGCCTCTTAATGCTGCTGATCAATCAATTGGAATATGCTGATGAATGTTGTTTCTTTTTTATGTAGTATGAGGGCGTTGAGACGTGAAAGAGAGTTTCTTGCAAAGAGATTAACCTCACGTTTGACAGCAGAAGAAAGAGATGCGTTGTACATGAAATGGGAAGTACCACTTGAAGGGAAACAGAGGAAAATCCAATTTGTAAACAAGCTTTGGACAAATCCTCACGACCCTAAGCATATTCAACAGAGTGCGGAGATTGTGGCAAAGCTTGTAGGGTTCTGTGAAGGAGGCAACGTGTCCAGAGAGATGTTTGAACTCAATTTTGCTGCTCCATCCGACAAAAGACCATGGATCATGGGATGGAACCAAATTTCAAACCTACTTAATTTGTGAAAATTCCTTCTTTTTTACCTTCTCATTCCTTTTGTATATCTTGATTCATTTTGGAGTTTTCCCTCCATAATTCCTATTATTATTGTGTCTGATTCGACACAAGGTTTATCTTTTCCAATCATTAATTCTAATCTAAGTAAAATAATTCTATCTTCAAGATCCCAACTTATTATACTCCGGATCGAACACCTGTTATTGCGAACGTGCATATATAAACATTTGAAGACAAGCAGAAACATAGTTTGCATACACTAATCAAAGAGCGTAATGTTTGAAAAAGAGAGGAAGGACCTTAAGGCAAGACCTTGGTTTATCACCATATCTATAGTCTCGCTAGATCGAACGACATCGATACATGTCTCGTAAGTAATCAATAAGTAGTCTCACTCACTTAAAGAAGTATTAAACTCATATCTATAAAAATGGACCCAATTGAAACTCCGCCACTAACTGGTCACAAGAACGTCCATCGATTGAATGAACACAAAGGATGGTGGAGGGTTGGACATGAGGGCAATCAAGAAGGAAGAGGGAATTGGCGAGAGAGAAGAGATCAGACGTAAAAGATGAGAGATCTAGTAGCCAGGCCGAGCTGAGTCGAGCTGCCAAACTTGATAAAGAGAGTGACATGGTCGGGTCCCTCTGTGAGATCCCACGTAGGTTGGGGAGGAGAACGAAACATTCTTTATAAGGGCGTGGAAACCTCTCCCTAGTAAACGCGTTTTAAAAACCTTGAGGGAAAACTTGAAAGGAAAAGCCCAAAGAAGACAATATTTATTAGCGGTGGACTTGGACCGTTACACCCTCGTTCCGCATCCACACTGGTGTGATAATACCAAATATTAGTCTGCTGTAATAATTATCCGTTTTTGAGGCTCACTCTCCTGATCATACACATGTTCATAATATAGTTTGAACTAAGAAGGGGGTGAGAAGATTTGTCCCCAAAAGCTGATATCTATTACAGACAAATCATACGAGAAGAACATGAGCCAACACAAGAAAATGGGATGTCATAGGAGCCATGACCCAACACATTCACTACCTGACACACTGAATTCACACACACCCACACACATAGATTATGTTTTTAGGTGGTAATCAAGCACATAATAAAGGACGCAAGACAGTAGAAATGAAAGATGTTTAAAAGTCCCATGATGAGGAAAGGCTCTAGCACTTGGGAAATGGAGTTCCACAAGTGTTAGCAACTCTCCTGGCATTGGGAGAGTCCACAAACTTCTTTAAAGTGGGGTTCTGCATGTACTTGCAGAGGCAGGGCTTCTGTTCCTTAATCTTAGAGCAGCAGAGCTTGGAAGGTGGAACTGAAGATGTTATTGCACTCACGCAGGAACTCAGCTGCACTGGACTGCATGTCACTGCCACGCACACCTCCATCATCATAAACATTACCATCATGCTTACTGCAATCTGTGATGCCTTCATTTCCCTCAATGGATACTTCAACTTTCCAAGTGTTTGGCTTAGAGAGAGAGAGATATGAGGAATGTTGGGTGAAAATGGCTTGAGTTGCTTCTCAATTTATACCCTCCATAATGGTCTTCCTGTAATTTCAGCTACTTTGAAAATCTCAGTACAAAAGGACAAATAGTGGCATCAAAGATCTCTGGTTGGTCTCTCGACTTCTCAATCATCTAACGTTGCATCTCATCTCGTTGTTTTTTTATTTCCAACAATACGGTCTACACTTTATGATGTCATTCTAAGTCTCGGGATGTTATCGGCTTGCACTGCTCGCTCGAGAATCGACCTGTAATAGCTCAAGCCCACTGTTAGCAAATATTGTTCACTTTAGCCCATTACGTATCATCATCAACCTCACGGTTTTAAAACGCATCTATTAGGAAAAGGTTTCTACACTCTCATAAGAAATGCTTCGTTCTGACCAATTAGTCAACTTTATAATAGGGACACCTCGAACATCTATCCATCAAGACACTATCAAAGCATGAACTCCTACATGTCCAGGTTGAGTTGTTTCTGGATACTGTACCAAAAGCGGTCCTATATACCAACCTCCGATTCAAGAGTAAGAGCACAATGTAGACACGCCCTTACCGTCCAACACTGTTCTCAAAAATCCAAGATACTCATCTTACAATTCTTGCCTACACGATGACACACATGTAACATGGGGTAGC
The DNA here is from genome assembly GCF_002738365.1 of Cucurbita moschata. NCBI lineage: Eukaryota > Viridiplantae > Streptophyta > Magnoliopsida > Cucurbitales > Cucurbitaceae > Cucurbita > Cucurbita moschata. The sequence goes on from NW_019268535.1 coordinate 247,286, forward strand.
TCACTTAGGCCACTGGCCCAGATGTAGTGGTTACCTTTCACATACGTAGATCGGGAAACCTTCTAGAATTGAAATGAGTGAAAATAGTTTGAAATAACAAAGAATGAACTCCCTGTTTCCATGATTAGGCATGAAATATCGAATATATTCAAGCATTTGTAGCACAAGTACAGAGAAAGATGTATGAAAGGTGATCCCCTAATGATTATCAAACAATTTTTATCCCTGTGTTTCTGTTTTGGCTATTGTTTTGGCTTCTGCTTTTTGCCTTTAAATCATTGTAATGGGGCTGTGGTTTCTTTCGGTGAGGTTGATGGGAATCATTGTTACATCTCCATCCATAGGAATAGTGTTCTTCTCATTGAGCACCCACATGGATTGCCATCATTGAATACACCTCCTTTTCCAAATTCACCATCACCTTTGTCTTTTTACCCTTTTTTAGTCTTAAGAAATCCTATTCACCCTCAAAATTACTCAACAATCTTAACAAAGTAATCCAAAGTTGAGAGATACGAGTTTTTAAAGAACGATTCTATTGTCAAATCTTGATTGTGTTCGATAAAACTGTTTAAAAAGGATTTACATATGCGGAAAAAGAATTTGAAGCTACGACACACACGAGACAGTTGGACTATTTAAGCTATGCTCAGAGTCTCGTATTTCGCCATCAACCTGAAAGCGTCCGTTAGTGAGAGGTTTCTTGTTCCCGTCTCTTAATTTCTCATGTGGGTATAGGTATCCAAATTTAAAATGTGTTGAAGGAATGGATGAAAACGCAGGTGGAAGTGATGGCATTGGGGGATGGTTTGGTTAGAATGATTAAATGGGGCCTTCAAAATCATGATAGGTTGCCTCCTTTGCATGTTCTAACAATTATTATTATCGCACTAACGCTAAGCATGCTCCCAATTCTCCACTTTAATTCTTTCCTTTTTCTTTTAACATTTCCCATTTCTATAATACTATAAATATTACTTCAACTTTTTACTCATTTCAAATGTTTTGTTATATAATAGCTTGAGTGCACCGCTAGTAGATATCGTCCGCTTTAGTCCTTTACATATCGTTGTCAGCTTCACGGTTTTAAAATGTATTTGTTAGGGAGAGGTTTCCACACTCTTATAAGAAATGTTTCGTTCCCCTCTCCAACCGATGCCGGATATCACAATCCACCCCCCTTGAGGCCCAGCGTCCTTGCTGGCACACCACCCGGTGTCTGGCTCTGATACCATTTGTAACAGTCCAAGCCCACTACTAGCCGATATTGTCTACTTTGGCACGTTACGTATCGCTGTCGGCCTCGCGGTTTCAAAATGTGTATGCTAGAGAGAGGTTTTCATACATTGATAAGGAATGTTTCGTTTCCCTCTCCAACCAATGTGGGATCTCACAGGTTACCATTGTAATTTCACCTCTAAGAATGTTTTCATTCGAATATGATCTTAGTTCACTAATGTATCATTTCTTTACTCAGGTGTCACTACTCACCAATTTTCATTTTGATTCGTCCTTAAACCACATCATATAGAAGAGATTATGCTTTACTACCATTTGTAACGCTACCTGCTCATTATTCATATCTAGAATTTAAAAGTCAAATTAGAACTTGATAGTTTCAACATTCTCGAAAATTCTCTGTGACATGACCATTTTACTTATATTTAATAATTTATAAGAGTGAAGATTATCCACTCAAACCAACACGAGTCCTTTTAGTATGATTTGTCCTCACTCATATATTTCCTATGATAATTTTCAAGAGGTCATCCAATATAAGATTTCTTCAAACTAGGCATAATCGACTCTGGAGTTCCTTTGATTGAGTCACCGAAAAGGAAAGTGCTACCCAGACCCAACTTTTGGGCTCAAGACTTAGAGATTATTCAAATTCTAAGTTTGGATTACTTACATTTGGGCTAATCCTTTTTGGTGATCTCAAGCCAAATTAGTGGCGGCTATGCAAAACTGCGACCATGATTTTGTAAGAAAATGTTACAGAACAAGAACCTAAGAAACAAGGCTGTCGTGTTTAACAAAAATATGATGAGCAACTGCCTTTCTTGTAGTGGCGGCTATGCAAAAGGAAAGACACGCCCACACACCCATATCCCACAAGCCATTCCTTCCTTTAACTTAGCTTTCTTTACCATCAAGCTTAGAACCCTTATTCCTTTCATATACACCAAACTTACTTCACCTGTCACCCAATCTCTGACCTACTACATCATGTCGACCTACACCGACTCCGACGATGATTCGGCAGCTCCCTCAAAGCTCTTCGGACGCCGCCGTCCCGTCCATGAAATTCTCGGAGGGGGAAAAGGTAAAATCTAATACCCTCTAAAGTCTCGTTTAATAACTATTTGATTTGCTTCGAAATGAGCTTCTTCAATTGTGAATGCAGTCGCCGACATCTTGTTATGGAGAGACACGAAGATGTCGGGTGCATTGCTGTTGGGGATGACAACGTTGTGGTTTCTGTTCGAGGTCGTTGAATATAAATTTGTGACCCTTGTCTGCCACCTCTCTATCACCTCCATGCTCATCTTCTTCATTTGGTGCACGGGAGCTGAAATCTTCAAATGGTATTATCTATACCAACTTTAGTGGTTTGTTTGATCATATTTGTTCATAAACTTGAGTCAATGATATTCAGGAACCCTCCTCGGTTGCCTGAAGTGATATTAAAAGACTCAGCATTCAAAGAAGTTGCATCCACTTTCCATAGAAGAATCAACCAGTTCTTATCAAAGATCTTCGACATAGCTTATGGAAAAGATCTCCCACTCTTCTTTCTGGTATATATCATACATCTTTTACACCTTAATACTCAAAATATTCATATTCCATCTCGACGTTGGCTAATTAATTGGCTACTTAATGGGATGATCATGGATTTATAAGTAAGGAATACATATGTGAGATCCCACCTCGGTTGAAGAGGGAAACGAGCATTTCTTATAAGGATGTAAAAACCTCTTCCTATCCGACATGTTTTAAAACCGTGAGGTTGACGGTGATAAGTAACGGGCCAAAGCGGACAATGTCTGCTAGTTGTGAGCTCAGGCTGTTACAACATCTCCATGGTATGATGCCTTTTGAAAAAACCAAAAGTAAAGCCACAAAAGCTTATGCTCAGAGGGGACAATATCATACCATTATGGAGGGTTGTGGTTCCTAACATGTTTGTCCTCTCTCATTCCTATATAAGGGACAAAATCTCGTTGTTCCCCAAAGGAGTAGACACGAGGCAGTGTGTCAGTAAGGACGCTGGCCCCAAAGGGGGTAGATTTGGTGGAGGTCCCACATCCATTGGAGAAAAGAACGAGTGCCAACGAGGATGCTGGGCCCAGAAGGGGGTGGATTGTGATGTCTCACATTGGTTGGGGAGGAGAACAAAACACCCTTTAGAAAGGTGTAGAAACCTTTCCGTAGCAGACGCATTTTAAAGCCTTGAGGGGAAGCCTACAGGGGAAAGTCCACCGAGGACAATATCTCCTATCAATGGACTTGAGCCCTTACACATTCCTATATAACGGGAAAAATCTCTCTCCATTTTCTCTTGAACCGTTCGGGACCCCGGCCCCACCGGTTAAACGGCAACGGAAACTAATGAAGTTGAAATGTTGATTTTCAGGCAATTGTGTCTCTATATCTTTTGTCAGTGATTGGATCGTATGTGAGCTTTCTGAATCTTGTTTATTTCGGTAAGGAAGAACTGATTCTCACTCAAAGAATCATTAAAGAACGTTTGGTTTTTTACCAAAATTAAAGCAACTTTTGATGGGTGTTTTGTTTTGTGTTTGTTAAATGATGAAGGGTTTGTGGCGTTGGAAACTCTGCCATTTCTGTACGTGAAGTATGAAGAAGAGGTTGATCATTTGGCTGGGAAGGCCATTTATCACACCAAGAAATCTTACAGAAATTTCGACGCCAAGTTCCTCAACAAGATCCCCAGAGGACCTGTTAAGGACAAGAAACTCAGATAAGGCCATAGCATAATTTGGATTCATGAGTGCATTTCTTATTCTAAATAACGGGTTTTAATGTAATAAATTGCCTCTAAAAAGGTACGTAAATGAATCGATATTGTATTTGAACGAGAGTGATTGCTATGATATGAAATTATGGTCCTATATTAACAAGGTAGATCATCAAGTTTAATCATCAAAACTTCAAAAGTTGTTGTAGCTAAAATGGTCGTAGTTGGATCTTGAGTTGGGTCGATTAGTCCGCCTATAGTAAGCACCGGTTCGCTCGATTCTTTCTGTCAGTGATGCGCTCCTGACTTTAACTGGTCGGGTCGTGCCTTCAACGCTATTACTAAGTTTTCAAGAGCAGAGGAGATTAATGAAGAAAATTATGGGTTTGTAAGGGTAGATTTGTAATTTCACGTGGAGGTTGAATTGGGGTAGTAATGGCCTAAGTTGGGTGGGTCAAAGGCTTAAAGTTTTTAATTCATACCAATATTTTAGTGCAATTATTGAAACATCATTGATTCAAAACATAGGACCAATAAATATTGTTTCCTTAATCTCTTCCTACTTTTTATGCATATTCCTTTGCTTTATTCTTAAAACAATTTTTTTTGGATTATTTCGGGTTAAGTATACAATTTGGACTTGTTTAAGAATGCTTTGAATTTTCAAGTATAGGAATAGATGAATGAACCGAGACTATCTGAATGAGAACGATCATAAAGATAAGATGATTAAAGAATTGAAAATCACTGCCTATAACAAATTAGGACAAAATATATAGGAAGGACTAGTGTTGGTAGGTGGGATAATCGTTACTCATAGAAGCGAACAGTAAGTAACATGACTATGTCGCAAAAGAATATCGGATCCTTTATATGTCGAGAATCTAATCTAAATTATAATTTGATGGAACGAAGGAAAGTAAAAGATTTTTAAAATTTCCCAAAAGTGTGAAAAGTAAGCCAAATTATTGTTTGGAATATAATGATGGGTTGCTTTATGTGTATGGTATTGCTTTGCAATGAAGAGTGGGATGATAATGCACGCAAAAAATACACAACCATGAAGCATCCACTACCCTCATTTTACACTCCAAATTCTCACATTTTTGCCTCCCAAAAGCGTTGGTCCAGATCAAATTTGAGTTTTGAGCACTATAAAGCCACCCCAATGGAGGATCAACAACAACTTAACTGCCTTTTCTCTCAAAAACAGACAGGGTTCCAGAAATGGCCAGACTGATCGGAGAGATTGGCAGCGTTAATCGAAGTTTTGGCCTCTCCGGTGACATTTCTTGCCTCTTCTTGGCGGCTCTGTTTACACTCTCTATTATCTCCCTTATAACTTTCTCTTGCTCCGATGGCATCTCAAAGGAGAGGAATTCCACGGCGGACGTTGAGCTGTACGGCGGCGGTTGCGCCGCCGGGTGTGCTGCTTGAACAATAGAGGATTGATGAATTTCACAGGCAACAAATATTTACGTGTCGGATTTTATGAAAGCGACGTCATTTTTGTAAGATTAATTTAGATAATGCTCTATATGGTTAACGTGAAAATGTAAACAAGAGTCAAGATGGCCGAGTTGGTCTAAGGCGCCAGTTTCAGGTACTGGTCCGAAAGGGCATGGGTTCGAATCCCATTCTTGACATTTCATTTTTCATTCCACTTTTCTACCCAAAATATAAAAAGCCGGCTACTGTATAATGGGCTCAGGCCCATTCAGGTGAAATATAATTTCTATTTTAATACATTTTCAAATTATTTATCGTGGTGTTAATAATTGGAAATTATGTAGTATTATTAATTAATATTTTGATCGTAACCCGTAGTCCGATGTTACTAAAATACTCTCAAGTGCATTGACAATTTTTAGCAGCAAATAATATTTGGATTTAAATAATCAGAATATAAAGTATGTTGTTTATCAAATAATATTGAATAACCATCTTGATATAATGAATCAATTAATTAATTAATTAAGATTAATAAAAAAGTGTTTTTAGTTAAAAAGTAATATTAAAAAATAAAAGGGATAATTCCCTTATTTGCGTTCCGACATGAACAAAAGCCTTAGAACCAAACAATGGCTTCGAGTCCATAAAACAATTCATTTTGTCTCCAAATTTCGGGGTCGCCATAATTTGTGTTTTATTTTTGGTATTTGTGAAAGCTTTCCCTTCCCAATGCAAGCTCATTATATTTTAGCTAAATGAATTGTCGTATCTTATATTGCTTGCTTTTGTCTCGTGAATTAAAAAAAGATGGTTCCATACCGTACAGGACATCTCTTCTTGGACATCCTCATTTCGAGTAAATTCCTCATTTGACTTATTCGAATATGTGAGATCTCACATCGGTTGGAAAGAAAAATAACGTATTCTTTATAACGGCATGAAAACATCCCAACAACTGCGTAAAATCCTGAGTAGAAGCAGGAAAAGCTTAAATGGGACAATATCTACTAGCAGTGAGTTAAAACTGTTACAAATGGGTTTAGAGCCATGATATTGGGTGGTGTGGCAGCAAAGACACTGGCCCCCAAGAAGGGTAGATTGTAATATCTCACATTGGTTAGAGAGAGAAAAGAAGTATTTTTGTAAAGGTGTGGTGAACTTGAGCTATTATAGAATATCCTCGATCAATTTTATGCCCCTTCGTTGTGACCCGTAAGATGGGAGAGAGTTTTTATCCAATTGACAGTGGTATGCACGACAAGTATTTATGGCTCGTCCTATTCCTAAATAGGAGGCACGTTTGGCCTAGGGTGTAGCATTTCGCTATGTTACCCAGCAGTACGATGCTTGTATTGCACTCCCACAACCTCGTTTTCACACCTTAGACCGCGCTCGAGAATTCTTTTTAACTTTTTCTTCTCTCCAGTTATCATTATTAGTCCAACGAATTAATATGGAAAATAATAATAATAATAATAATAAAAAGGCAAATATTTTTGAAATTTAAATATTAAAAACGAAAATGCGCATTGAAGTAAGGGAAAGGAGAAGGTGGGAAAAAGCGAAAGAAAGGGAAGTCAAAAATATCTATAAACTCCCTTTTTCCCATTGGAAAAAGAGCCAATCACCTTCCTTCTTTATAGCTTCTAACGTCACAAATTTGTATAGACTTAATTAAACTATATATATATATTTATTTTGTAACATTTTTAAAAGTTAAAAAATATATATATATATATATAAATGAAGTTTAGTGGTTGAATATTGATGGTAGAAATTACATTTGGGGAAGGTGTTATTAAATATTGATATGACTCTATCATATTTGATTTATCAACAAAATTAATTATATAGTTGTGATGGTGAGATTCTCTTATAAAATGAAGTATATAATAAAAAATTAAAATTCATATATATTTTTTTTTTGTAAATAAAATAATTTATTTTTGAGTATGTGTGCATGATTGATCTTTAATTATAAATTTATATTTTAGTAGAAAATATTGGTTTGACTTAAATTTTGATCTGATTATAGCAGGTTATAAGGATTTTGTTAGACCTAAATATTGCATTATTTAGGTTATTAAATGTACTAAAAATAGCATTAATTAAACAAGTTGCGTCCCAGCTTTAATTCTTATAATAACAAATAAAATATTAATCCCCTTTCTAATACGATAAACTTCTATTATTACTCACCCAACAACTCATTTTAATTACGAGTCCTTTTCCATCTTCATTATTTAATAGGGAAATTAATTATTATAATAAATCATTTTATCAACCAAATAAAATTTTAAATTTTGAATAAATATCAACCAAAGTACCACATGCCCACCCGCTCTATCGTAGGAACTCCGACATTCTTTTGCATCCCCTATGATATGATCACGCTACTTACTCCTGACATACCAAATTATGATTACTTCAGAAAAAACATACTTAACCATGAAGTTCCTACGATAGAGCTATTCAAAAGGAAGACCCACATTGTTAGTATAGGTAGTACTTTCGATTCTTTTACAGCTTTTCTTAGTCATCTTTTCCTCAATATTGCTCTCATTTGAACGCGGTCTCAATACATTCACGTACCTCTCTTTTACTTGGATGTCACAAAATACTAAAACTAATATCTCTCGAAATGAATTATTTTTCTGAACCATACCAAATTATTTTCTAAGGGCAGACAAACCAAAATAATTTGGTATGATTTAAAAATTGGAATTTAGTTCGTAGACCTAACAAATGAACATCGACCATATAAATTATATATGAAGTTTTATTAAACTATATTAATAATAAGTTTGTAATATAACTTTTTTATAAATCAATTTCTTTTTGTTAGTTCATAAAAAGATCATCTTGTTTCATTTTTTATTTGAAAATAGTAAATAGGCGTGAATAATTTAAATTAAAAAAAAAAAGAATCAATCCTCAAAATTACCTCAATATGAACATAACTTATTAATTCTGCAGAAGAAAATAAGGAAGAAGAAGAAAACGACATCACAACCGTCCATTTCCAGCAAAAACTCGACAGGATCCCCAAAACTTACAAATCTTGACCCTCTGTTTTTGTTTCCAGCTGCAATCCATGGTCACCTAATGAGCTGACTTTCTTCAGACCCTACCACTCTTTTCTCACCATAATCCCCTTCCCTTTTTTGGTTTTTGTACGACAGATTTCTACCCCTTTGTAAGAGAGATTTCTACACCTTTACAAGGATCTCACAATCCATCATCCTTAGAGGTCAGCACCTTCGTTGACACATTTGTAATAGCTCCAAGTCCACCACTAGCCAATATCATCGGTTTTAGTCCATTAAATATCATCGTCAGCCTCATGGTTTTCAAAATATGTCTATTACAGAGATTTCTACCCCTTTGTATAGAATGTTTCGTGTTCTTTTTCACCGTACTTGTAATCCCACCATTTTCATAATTTAAATAAATTTTAATTTTTTTTTTTAAAAAAAATACACGTATAAAATATAAAATTCAAGTAGTTCATGGATTACCAAGTCTAGGAGGATATTCCACAAATTCTAAGTAGAAGACAAGCAGAGCCCAGCAAAACAGTACAGAGAAGCATGAGAATAGAACCAGAAAAAAAAGGTAAAATCGCTTCAAAATCAATCCATTTTTCTCTTTTCTTCCCCTTCCTCTCTCTCCGCCTCTGCATTCAAATCTGGGAATGGAACAGAGAGATTGAATAAATTAAAGTTTATTAACGTTGATGCTTTTCTCTCATTCAACTCAAATTCTGTCCCCTTCAATTCCATTCCCTTTACTTTTCTCTTCTAAAACCCTTTAATCGCTTCTATTTGTTTGTTCTTTCTTCTTCTTCCTCCTCTACTTTCTTTGTTGCATTCTCATCCTTGTCTTAGAATCATGCCTGTTGTTACACGAGCTTCTACAATGGATGAACACATCAAATTGAGAAGACCCAGAAGCCATTTGAGGCAACCCATTTCAGAATCAGATCCAAACCCATCAATCCCTTCCATTGTTCAATCCACTCGCTGCAAATCCACCATTTCTTCTCTTCTCCTCTCCACCTTTACCAATAATGCCACTAATGGCACCAATGAATCTTTGCCCTCTTCCGTTCCCACGAACAGGAAGAAGACCCACTTCTCTTCTGCAACTTTCAGGGGACTTGGATGCACTTCCGCCGCTTCTCAGCAGGTTACGGTTCCGGCTGTAATTCGGACTTCAGCGGATTGGCAGAAGAAGAATACAAGGAAAAAGAAGCAGAAGAACTCCAAGAACAAAACCCATCAAGGAATTGTTGATGGGTCTCATTTTCAACATAATTCCCCTTTTAATTCTGCTAGCTGTTTAGACGCTCAAGATGTTTGGTGTGGCCCTGGAATTGGATTCTCTGCCGATGCTGCTGCTTCTGTAGATTGCGTTGTTGCTAGAAGACATGCTTCTGGGAGGGGCAAAATCGATTTGGAGAAGATGACTCAAAGGGAGGTACTCGCTTTTCCATTTCTTTATAATTTATTTTCAGCTTCTTTCATCTGTGTTTCTTTTCTGCTATAGGGTTCTTCTAAATCTGTCTGAATCTGCTTGGAACTTGTTTGTTTTCATTCTTCTTTGTAAATTCGAGTAGTTAATGCAAATGGGTCTTCGAGTAATCTTCCTTTCACGATATGAAAATGTGTCATCTCTTGTTCATAGATTGTTATCTATCACAGCACATTGCTTCATGCGTTTTAACTCGCTCTGGTTTTACAATGGCAGCGTTCTTATTTAGGAAGACGAACAGTGAACCCCGAGACTCTCTTACTTTTGGAGTCTGATTCTGATCTTCCAACAGCTCGATCACTGGAAGTTTCTCGGAGTCGATATTATCGCCATGTTCGACATCCATCCCCTGATGGGCTTGCTGAGGTAAGCGTTCATATTTGTATTCAATTTCATGAATATCTTACTCGAACCGGATCTGTTTTATAGGTTGTACAATTGTGTCTTTAACCGCCTAAGTCCACTGCTAGCAGATATTGTCCGTTTTGGTCCTATACGTAGTGCTGTTAGCCTCACGATTTTAAAACATGTCTATTAGGGAAAAGTTTCTATGCTCTTATAAGGAGTGATTCGTTTCCTTCTCCAATTGATGTAGGATTTCACAATTCACACCACCCAGTGTCTGGCTCTGATACCATTTGTAACTGTCCAATCCCACCGCTAGCCGATATTATCTGCTTTGGCCCATTATATATTGCCATCCGCCTCACGGTTTCAAAACGTGTCTACTAGGGAGAGGTTTTCACAAATTTTGAGATCCCGCATCGATTGGAGAGGAGAACGACATATTCCTTGTAAGGGGGTGGAAACCTCTCCCAAACAGATGTGTTTTAAAACCGTGAGGCTGATGGCGATACGTAACGGGTCAAATCGGACAATATCTACAAGTGGTGGATTTGGATTGTTACAGTGTCCGAGTTCTAAAGATATAAGCTTCAATTGGGTTCTGGCTTATGTTTTGTTTTTCAGTTCTTGATGGCCTGAAATAGTTTGGCATATGTCATTTGATGTCTTGGAAGATTCTGATATTTGGTGAATTAGAGTATTGTGCATTTTTAGATGTTTGGCAGATGGCATTAGAAAATGCAGCTTCAAAGAAGCAAAGCAAACTTGCTTTCAAGTTTTAACCTGTTTTGTTGGAACATGTTTTTGATTTGGAGTGTTTGGTTTTCTTGACAGAGTTGTTCCTTAATTCTGAGCTGGAAATGTTTTCAGATTATGATGTTCTTTCTATGTACTAACGATCATATGAGACTGATTTGCTCACTTGATATGTTATTTAGCAGATTATGATGTTCCAGAGCAGTTTGCTGATGGGTGGAAGGTTCGATATACGTGATCAATTTAGGGAATTACGACTCGACGTTGATGACATGTCGTATGAGGTTCATAACTTTCTCCAAATCCTTCTTCCTAGACTGATACTCTCTACTCACAAATATTTCTTATAACGGGATGGAAACAGGAACTGCTCGAACTCGGTGAAAGGATAGGCCATGTGAGTACCGGGCTGAAAGAAGACGAGATTGGAAGATGCATTCGGAAAACAAAGCCCCTTGTTGTAAATGAGCTATCATCTTATTTACTATCTCAAATGGATCGAAAGTGCAGCATCTGTCAGGTGAAGTAGCAGAGTTTAGTTTGCTAGCTCTGATTAGCACTTTCTTGACACCTAAAATGATTTTGTACTAGCAGGAGGACTATGAACCAGACGATGAAATGGGTAGGCTGGGATGCGGGCACAGCTATCACATACACTGTATAAAGCAGTGGCTCGCACAGAAGAATACATGCCCAGTCTGTAAGACCGCAGCGGTAGGCCGAGGCTGAACGGTTAGTCCATCACGTCTAGCGTTTCTTCGACTCTGCTTGCTTGCTTTCTCCCCTATGTGGTGTACAGATTTCATTGCCTTTTTACATCACCAAAAGCATTCTTTCATTTGTGTGAAACTTCCTTTCTTGATTGCATAGCTGTAAGACATCAAATTACAATGGCTTCCTTGTTGTAATCTGTTTTCATTATGGCATAGCTCTGCCTCTGATGATTGAGTTCATGATTCGAATCAAATGATCATTTTATGATAGCTTCATTCTTATATGAATCGAGTCGGGTCGGAGTGAATAAAACTAAAAAAGCGACAAAACTCTGTTTCACTGAAGAAATATTTCCAGATATCAAATAACACAACCTAGAACTTCTGAATCCAGTAATCTACTTCAGAAACTATCCCCCACAGGGTTGTATGTCTGTCAATTGTGTATACAGTGGAACTTAGGAAGGAAATCTGTGTATATTCTATCGCGGAAGCTATACGTATTCTACTGTTCCTGATATCTACCGACGAATGTATATACCTAGCGGAGTTGAATAGTAGAATAGTATGGTGAAATCAAGCCACATCATGACGGTTGAGAAAATCAGTTATCAACGGATACACTTCACTCGATGCCTGCGTTCAATAACGATGAATTTAGAAATTAGAGAAGTTTGTAAATCAAAGTCGTTCTTAAAAAGTGCCTGTGAAGGAGAAAAACCATACCAAACGACTTCCCACAAGATCATAGTGAGAATAATGAGGACCACCAGGCTTCCCAAGAACTCTGTAGGAAACAAACTCCCTGGGAATTCCTTTCACAGTTTCTGATATCAGCGTCGAAAAAGATTGGAGTCAATGAGGTGTGGTGAATAGAATCAGAGAGGAAGGCATGGCGCTCGGGTATTATATTTAGATATCATACCGTATACCGCTTCAGGTGGACAAATGGGATCTTGGTCTCCAGCAATTGCAAGGATTGGAACATTGGTTTGGCGTAGATGGTCGTTGTACTGGAACGTCCCGTTCCTGTCACGTAAGCCCCCCTCTTCGAAAACTGATGATAGCTGCAGGAGAACCTTTGCCGGCACAGATTCTGAAAAACGTATCATCAATGTTATGAACAAGGAGTGTAGAGTTCACAGAAACATGGACAAAAGGAATAGTATTTCACCAAAGCCATTCAACACCAGTTTCTCGAGCAAGGTGGGATCTAACATGTCTTCTACAGAGATTTGATCCTTTAGCCAATACAGGAGATAAGGAGGACGGGATGCAAGAGGATGAGCGATAGCAAGCAATGGTCCGATGGGAAACACGGGAACATTAAAAGCTTGTGCGGGATCTCTCTGCATTGAAGTTGGATATGTCTTTTAGTTCGATGGTCACATTTTAGGAAGAAAACATTTTAGAATCACTTGCCAAAGGTAACAGAAGCCTGAGTGATGAGTTTGAAGGTCTGTAGTCGAGCGATGAAGCCAACGTAACGACTGATGCCAACTGCGGGTCGACTTTGTTAAAGCCTGAAAAAGAAGAATTAGTTGGGATCAAGGTTCATAATGGATTGTCAAGATTATCAAATTAGTTGGGATAAAAGAACAGCATGTCATGTCAAACTCACTACAGCTCGAGATCCTTGCATATAGCAAGATACCCCCCATCGAGTGGCCGATAGCTAGTAACTTGCCATCGTTCGGTTTGGATTGGTTCCTTATGTACTCCATCTAGCATGAAAAATCGAGATTTTCCTTTGATGAGGTGTTCGAAGGAGTATTAATTTCAGTGATTCGAAAAAGAATATGCACCTCACCGCAGCGGGTACATCTTCTTCCAAGTAGTGGTCGAAGTCCCAGTCATACTTCTCATACACATCAAGTTGTTCCTGGAAGTCTTCTAATGCAGAGGTAACACCTTGTAAATTAAAAGGCTTCAATGGACCCAGTTGTTGAGCTCCTTCAATGATATTGATAAGATTCTTATTCCAGTTCCCAAGTTGAGTAGCAATGGTAGATTCCTGTCCTGTAACAAGTTCGGAAAGTACTAAAAATGTTGTCTCAAGTACTTAAATCCCATAATACCTAAAGTTACAAGTTCCCGACAGACCATGTTTTGAAGAAATGCTGGAACCCTCAGAACTGGAATATGTACCAATCTTAGCTAATGGCTGTTTCTCCGGAGTTTCTGACCTTATCTGACCAGTAGTATCCTTCCTTTCTACTCTGTGAGTGCTCAGTCCCGACCCTCGAACCTCAAGAATCCAAGTGTCGTATCCTTGGTTCGACATGTAGCGAGCAAATGAGGACTGAAAATATTACATTGTAAATAGACATAAGAACCTAAAATTAAGGATGGTTTTGTTGAACATTTGTCCACCTTCCCATTTGGAATGCTCGGTTTAACGTTCTACATTTCTAGTATCAAATGTTATAGACTATGGTTGTGAGATCTCACATTGGTTGGGGGAGGGGAACGAAACATTCTTTACAAGGGCGTGGAAACCTCTAGTATTAAAACCTTGAGGGAAAGCTCGGAAGGAAAAGCCCACATAGTACAATATCCACTAGCGTTATAAATGGTATCAGAGCCAGATACAAGGGGGGTCTATTCGGGAAGGGAAAGCCTAGCGGTGGGTTTGGGCTATTACAATGGTGTTATAAGTCTCGTGATCGAGATTTGTCTCACGGCAGCAGAAAATGAAAAGATCCAAAGAACAAAACAAGATAGGAAAAGAAAGAAGAACTGATATCGATGGTGGCTCACCTGTGGAGAAAGGTCATATCCAAGAGCGTTGCTCCCAACCCCTGACAACAGCAGAAGCGGATGATTTCTGGATGCCGCCTTGTTTGCAAAAGAAAACAAACAATCTTACAATTAGAAACCCCATGTTCTACCCACGTCTCGAACACACCAATCAACATGTTCACTCAAAGATTTTAGGGATTACAGAAGAAACAAAACCAAATTAATTTGTATGATCGGAGTAGAACCTGAAGAGGAGGGTTGTACCGCCAGAGAGCGAGCTTCCAATCAGAGTTGGGAACAGAGACGTAATGAAGCTCGTCGGCAGTACAGATTTTACCCTTCTCCTTGTCGCCACCGTAAAACGCTGTGACGGACTTAACAGCGACCATATTCCGCCGGCATAAGGCCCACGAGGCTTCTGATTTCCCTTGTCGCCTGAATCGGTGGAGGTGACGGCGGCGATTGTCGCTCCGGCCGACGGAAGAGAGACCGAAACAGGATAACGAAAGGGTCGCCATAATCTCTCTGCGTTTGAGAGAATCGGAGGGTGAAGTATAAAATGGAAGAGAGGTTATTGCTTGTGGGTAATTACAAAGAAACAAAATGACAGGCTTTGATTTTTGGAGAAGGAAAGAAGAAAAAACACAAAACTTGGTGAAGGCGAAGTTACGTCGAGCAGTTGGGGATTTGGCCATGAATTTGCCGTGACCCGTAATTCACACATCTCAGTGGGTCCTACTTGACCAAGTTTTGACTTTTTCACGTTGACGGTGGGCCCTACTTCAGCGCTGACCTGCTTGGACAATATCCATTTGGTAATTAACATTATCCTTTAAAATTATTAAAATAAATAATAATAAATAAATTCTCTGTCTCTCTATTTTTGGCCATATTTTCTTTTACTTACTAGGTTAAATTTTTTTTATTACTGGGACATTTCTTTTCTTTTCTTTAATTTCAGGTTAAATAGTAGAGTTAGTAACCTAAACATAAAGGTAATAATTTAATTTTTACCATAAAAAAGAGCAATTTGGTGGCATTCAATTCAATAAGCAAGCCTCATTAAAGTATAAGAGATGATGATTTAACTAACCCACATGCTGTTTCCTTTATTTTGGCTGCTAACCATTTATAAAGACATTTCCTTTTTTAATAAGGATTAACTAACTCATAATATACTAAAATTTAAAAATTAAATCGGTATCTTATTGGAAGTATAGAGACAATTAAATTGGTTCTGAAGATTCGTTACAATGAAAAAATAAGTTCGAAAGTGACGAAACCCATATGATTTGCAACTAACCGATGTTGATCGTAAAATTCTTTCATCTTATTAAGTTTCCAATGTGTTGAACAATTTCAGCAGCGGCATTTGGTTTTGATACTCTCAATGCTCTCTCGGACAGAGCTGCCATTTTACTCTCATCACCTGTAACAAATATATACTCATACAGTGAGATCTCAAGTAGATGTTGGTTTTTACGATATACGCCACTCGATCATGGCCTCTTTCAATGAAGAGGAGCAGAAGTGATCACCAAAAAGCTAATGAAATGAGGCATAACACATAACTATATCTTATATTGGTTACTGCATAGAGTTTTCTTCAGTTTAAGGACAAACTCTTGTCTAAATTGTTCGTTCGAACTTCTTGTAAAAGATGGTCGATGTTGCCATAATCATCGATAAGAAATATGACCTAAAGTAGCATGCTATACAATGCATATGATGTTCACACAAACATGCCAATAAACCGTTCGCGTGCTCAAAATTGAGAGTACTAATCTTGCATCACAGAAAGATGGTATCAAGAAGGTTTGTAACTCGTGACATTTCATGTGAGATCCTACGTCGGTTGAAAAGAGGAACAAAGCATTCCTCATAAGGGTGTGAAAACTTATCCCTAGCAATACGCGTTTTAAAACCGTGAGGGGAAGCCCCTAAAGGAAAAGCCCAAAGAGAACAATATCTGTTAACAGTGAGCTTGAGCGGTTACAAATGGTATAAGAACCAAACACCAGGCGGTGTGTCAGCGAGGACGTAGGGCCCCAAAGGGGGTGGATTGTGAGATCCCACATCGGTTGAAGAGGGGAACAAAACATTCCTTATAAGGGTGTGGACCCCTCCCTAACATACGTGTTTTAAAACTTTGAGGGAGAGCCTCTCGTGTGACGATCACAAGCAAATTAAAGCATGCGTTTCATTGTAATAAGAAATGATTTGATTCATAGAGCATACTCAACATACCCAATATCTCTTGAATTGCAATCGCAAGCGTAGTTGAATCTAGTTCATCTTCATTGATGACGGTTGAACCAGCCATGTCAGCCATTATTGAAGCATTTCTGAACTGATGCCCCTCATCTTCATATGGTGAGGGTATCTGAAGTTAAAAAGGGTCAAAATATAAGGTTTCCTTCAAAGAATGAACAAAACTCAGAAGCTTATATACACAAAAAAAGAGCTTGAAATTTGTACCAATATAGAAGGCTTTCCAGTAGCTAGGATCTCAGAGCAAGTCATGGCCCCTGCTCTAGAAACAACCAGATCTGCAGCTGCATATGCCAAATGCAGAGAATGCATGAACCTTAAACAATACAAAAAGAAAAAAAAAAACATCACTTAATCTCAAAGTAAGATATATTACATGCATCATAAGATTATGCTGCTTTAAGTATCAATATGAGAGATCAACAATATTCATCAAGCAAGGAAGGCCGTATCATTCGATACACTTCCATGTATGATTCATAGATATGGGACGTTGCTTCCATACCAGCACGATGAAAAGATAAATTTGTCGAGACGTATTTCGACATAGTTGCAATACAAGCCATTTATACGGGTGTAATAATATGAACATGGAGCCACCATGTTGTTGTCATGCTCATTCTTATTCTTTGCCTAGATTTATATCAAACACTTGCACTTCAATTCTAGCATACATTTAGATGCTCGACTATGAAGTTCTTTATTTTTTCCCCTCTAGAGCTTCCAAAAGCTCTTCAGCAGCATCAAATCTTAGAAACTGTGAGATCCAACATCGATCGAGGAGGAGAACAAAACATTCTTTATAAGGGTGTGAAAACCTCTCCCTAGCAAACGGGTTTTAAAAACTTTGAGGGGAAGCCCAAAAGGGAACAATATCTGCTAGTGGTAGGCTTGGGCTGTTACAAATGGTATCAAAGCCAGACACCGGGTGATGTGCCAGCAAAGACACTGCCACATCGATTGAAGAATGGAACGAGTGCCAGAGAGGACGCTAGACCCCGGAGGGGGTGGATTGTGAGATTCCACATCGATTGGAGAGGAAAACAAAACATTATTTATAAGGGTGTGGAAACCTCTCCCTAGCATATACGTTTTAAAAACTTCGAGGAAAAGCCCGAAAGAAAAAACCCAAAGAGGACAATATCTGCTAGCGGGGGGCTTGGGCTTTTCTCAAGAACAACACTCTTTTTCATGCCTATTTGTGTCTAACGGATGCATTCTAGGGGATCATAACACTCAAACTTCAGAGACTTAAACCTCAGAGACTTAAACCGTCGATCTCAATGGAAAAAGTACATGCTTAATAACGTTGAGCTATGCTCACTTTGGCCACAAACCTCAACTTAGGAACGAACATATATCATGATGATGTTATCTTATATCAATATCAAGACTATAAACAACAGGGAGGCAGGTAAATGCAGGTTGTTGGAATCAATAAATAGCACAGCTAAAATCAGCGAGCAAAAGAGTAGTTGAGAGGAATTTAATACTGAGCAAAGGAATTACGGCGTTAAATGCAGATGGGAATGGTTCTTCACAAGGCTGTCCATTTCATCAAATGTTTCCACGCCAGTCTGCCATATGATGTACAAGTTCTTGTTTTCTAACAACATCTGATAGTACAGATTCAGCATGGCTATGTTAATGGCATTGGCTCCCAAAGACCCTCCAAGAACAAGCACCACCTTAGCCTCCAAATCCTCAACTTTCCCCGATCTTGGAAAGAAATGCAAACGTGCCACAGCCTTCGAAATATACTGTCTCAATGCCAATCTCACTGGATTCCCACAAACCAAACACTTTTTCTTCCTTGGAAAGCACTCAACCGTGGAGTTCAATACAACAAACACCACATCTGCAAAATGAGAAAGAACCCAATTCGCAAATCCTGGAACCGAGTTCTGTTCTTGGATTGCGAGCTTGACCCCATGAATCAGCCTTGCAGCAAGGCAAATCGGGAACGAGACGTACCCACCAGTGCCGATGACAACGTGGGGTTTGAAATCGTGGAGTTTTTTGTAACTCGCAACCACGGATTTGATCAGATGTAAAGGAAGGAGGAGGTTTTGGGGGGAGATACGGGGGCGAGTTAGTTTGGTAGCCGGAACCGTTTCGAGCTCGTACCCGGCGGAGGGGACGGCGGCGCTTTCTGTGCTGTTGGGTGTTCCTAGAAAGAGGATTTGTGATGTGGGGAAGGCGAGTTTGAGCTCATCAGCAATGGCGATGGCTGGATAAATGTGCCCGCCAGTGCCTCCGGCGGCGAGGACGACTCGCAGGCAGTCGTTCGTGCTGTTGGAAGCAGAGGTGCCCTCGTCGTTTGATCGGTGAACAGATAGGCATCGGATGATTTTGACAGACCTGAAACGTTCAGAAGAGGGGTTAGAAAGATTCGGGTATTGATCACGTAGTTGAGAAAGATTGAAGACAAATCTTGCCTGGAAAGTGGCGATGAAAGGAGGAAGTAAGGAGAAGAAGTGTTGAACGGCGGAGCTGAAGGGTTAGATTTGGTGGGTAAAGAGAAATGAAAAATGTTGGTGGTCGCCATTAGAGGTGGTTGTGAAGCTCCAAGGCGGCGAAAAGGGCATTTGTAAATGATCGCCAAGCTGAAGAAAATAATGAAGGTAATAGATCAATACTACTCAAACGGTTGAAGAACAGAACCAAAAAAACCAAAAGAAAGGCTAATCCTTGAATAGAGCCGAGCGAGAAACGTTCGAAAGATCAAATTTGGACCGAGATCAGCAAGATCAACTCTACAATTGTAGTGCAATTAAACTTGTAGAGTCTAGTCGAGAATAAACAAAAATGAAAGCGAGACAAAAGTTGAGGTAAGAGATCTTTCATGTAAAAATGTCTAATCAAAATTCAAAAGTATGTACGATAATAGTGTGTGTGTTTTTTTTTTTCTTTTTAAGATGACAATAATAAAGTGTTTCCCCTTTTCCTAAAAGCTTACCACTATTAATCCCAAACCACTTGGACCCGAGTTCCTCTCTAATCTATTATCAAATTAGGCAAGGCATCCATTCAACATTTTAGACCCTAATAGCAAAAAGGACACGGTGGGAAGAAAGCTGCCTACCCTATGTTCGGCGTTGGGATCTTGAATTTCAATAATCGGGTTCATTGATATTCCTAGTATAGTAGATGCTATCGCTATTCCAGTAATAGGGTCGCCTTTGGTAGAGTTATTACGCGGGCTAAGGTTATGGACTTATAATCTATAATATGATGATCGAGTCGATTTAGTTCCTTCTATTTTGGTTCATGGTTTCTCTTGGCTATATAGTTCATCCGGGGGAGAGATTAATTCTTAGCGGATA
Source organism: Cucurbita moschata (assembly GCF_002738365.1). Taxonomy (NCBI): domain Eukaryota; kingdom Viridiplantae; phylum Streptophyta; class Magnoliopsida; order Cucurbitales; family Cucurbitaceae; genus Cucurbita; species Cucurbita moschata. Next base: position 267,409 of record NW_019268535.1, read on the forward strand.
ATCCCAATTTTGGTTTAATAGTGTACCCATTTCGCTCGCCGCTACGTTCCTACGGAAATGGGTAACGAGCTTTCCATTCCATTTCTTGTGAAGAGAGACAAAGCTAGTAGAATAAGAAAACAAAGGTCATTTTCAACTCGTTCCATTTTAACCAATAAACTTGTGCAAATTCATTGCGTTTCTTAGATAATATTGGACTCAAACTATTCTTCAATCATGAACAAAAGATCTCGAGCGATAGCGTGTAGTGAAGTGTTTGATTATAATGATATGGTTGAGATAGAAAACGTCCTAAAGGAGACTCCACACAAGCTCAATGGCTATAAGACGAGATGAATGGTAGTTTGATATCAATATCAGCCGTAACATTTCATAGGATAAAACAGCCGTACATAGTTTATATTCTACGGTCCTTTGTCAACACAACATAACTCAACATATATACTCCCAAGTAAGAGATCAAAGAAGATTGTCTCAGTCCATAGTTCCCGTCTCCATTCCAACTAGCTACCTACCTGCCATAGGAGCAAACGAGCGACCTATTTTTGAGTTAAGTCAGACAGGGAGAGGAAATAGCACACATTCAGACAATGCCTGTGGACTCTAAACATAGGAAATGTGTATCCATTCTCTTCCCAAACTCGATTCTCAGCAATAGCAATAGCTTAAAAGAGTATGGTTTAACAAAATGATTTTCAGTTTTGATCTGCAGAATCATTGCAATTGGAGGTCATACTGTAACCTGCAAGTAGGGGAGAGTGAAGGCGGGAGCTTACGGCGAAGTTGTTTCCCCTGACCCGAAAAAATACAGAACACACGGTTAGAAAACCATGGCGAATGCAGATATCATAAAGTCAAATAGATAAAGAACAATCAAGTATATGAAAGTTGTAAAAAAAACTTGATTAACACCGACACTAACAGTAGTACTCACCTTGATTGACCCACAGATTCAATGTCATTGTTGTTCACTTCTTCCTTTTGCAGATATTCATAAGGATCATAGCTGGAAGTTGTAGTAAAGTCCAAGAAGTAAAGCACAAATGTTATAAGGCAGGAACTCAAGAACATTGAAAGAGGTCCAAGGATCCAGAGGAAGAGAGGAATTGCAAAATAGAAAGCTCGCAGTCCGAGTGACCAAAATAAGCTTCCCCGGTTCAAGATTCCAGCAAAATAATCCATTCTGCCTTCACCAGCAGGCAAAGTGACTAAGAAGCTGGCATGAGCATAGTATCGAATAGACTGCACATTGCAAAGAAATGCAACGAGGAAACACAGTACAATGTAATGGTACTTTCCAGTACTTGATGTGCTGCTTACAAAAGCACTAAGCAACGAGCCAATGGTGATTGTTGTCATGGCCATAAGTGTGGAAGCCATGATGTTGTTTCGTATGATTTGGACTGCGAGAACACCATTCTTCATGGGATCCTGAACATCATCACTCGTAGTCGTCTAGTCAGCCATGGAAGTTTCATTAAGTTTCTCATAAAAAGGGACCTTTTTGAGTCCAAAACTACATCACTATTCTATTCTACCCTTGTGAGTATCAGTTGATTCAATATAGCCTTTTAACTAATCAATTGTCCATCATTTAGAAGTAATCCATGCGGACTCTTAAAGCAATAGCTCAAATTCTTCATCTAGTCACAAAGTGAACCACTTAAATCTTTATCTGAAGAGAAAAGAATATTCTCAATCCAACAGATGCCGGTTAGCAGATGATTTTAGATGAAAATGAATAAAGAAAGTTGATGCCAAACCAAAATCCCAAAAACTACACAATAATGCTGCCAGAGTCTCAAAGATATCAACGAGACATGGAAAACAAATCAAGAAAAAGAAACAAACTCTTGTTCTCAGCTTCAAAATGCTTCCATTATTATCTAATGGCCATGACTTAAAAGGAATTTCATACTAGTTTTCTCTTTAGCTTACAGATGCTTTCTCTAAACAAAAAATCAGATATCAAACCATAGAAAAGTTGGTTCTTGAAGTGAGTTAACATCCAAATGGAAGAAAAGAGAGAGAGAGAAGAGGCACTCACCGAAATCATGGTGGAGACCCATTGCCGGCGGGATTCGGCGTTGATTCCAATGACTGTTCTTTTCGGTCTCCAGTAGATGGTGACTGCCAACCAAAGATGGTAGCTCACCAGCACCGCAAAACCAAGCGGAACCAACACATATTCAAGATGTTTCGTTTCCATCCCACTTGAACTCAGCTCCTGCGAAGTACCAACTCTATCTCTTAAGACTTTTTGCTTCCTCTCAGAGTATAATTAATAGCCAAGAGCCCATCGGGCTTTGCAAGCACGCCATTGTAGTATTGTTGTCATACAATTAAAGTGTGTTTGAATAAAAGAAGCGATTTTATAAGATTATTAATCACATCAAAGTGAGAGAAACACAGATTAAAATAGTTTAAGTAGCCATAGAACATGAAGCACGTGATGAAGAACAAGCAACTTGCACGCGACCAAGTGCTCCAGTCTAAAAAAGTAAACAGATAACAGGCAATAATGAAATAACAATATCATATCATCCAAATACGTCTTTCTTCTTGTGGAGAAAATGACGCATTGTTTTTAGAACAGAGAATCTGTTTTGGAATCAGTTATGTAAACCCATGTGCATCCAGAAAATGACCATGTTCTCTCTCAACATACAAAAGATGATCACAGAGGGAAGATGTATTGGTTTTTCAAGTGTTTGGAAGACATAATATAAGCTATCATCTGCATTAATGTGGTAGAAATAGAAGGCATACACCGACTAGTACATATATTTAGAACTGTTGACATATAGGGCCTTCAAGCCCATTATACATATTACATAAAAACTCGGGACTTCTTTTTTCCATTTTTTGTATTATTAAGGGTCAAGAGTTCCATCAAAAGAAAATCGATTGGCTAGACATTGCCTGGTACATAACAGATTAGAAGAATTCTCTCCCGAGCTCTTTTGGAGACACCCTTCTTTACGAGCTTTTACCAGCTTTGCCCAAGGAAGTGAAGCTCAACCTGCAATTTGAAGGAAGAAAAGAAACTGGAATGAATAAGCCAACATTGACAATGATGGTGTGTGGTAATAACTTACAACCAAAAGGAAAAAGTACGAGGAGACTATGGAAATGGAACGTTCAAGATAGCAACCCATATCAAAACGACAGTGGGAAGAAAAATTTATCAAGTATTTTAATCGAATGTCAGCCGTTCTTCTTCTCTACAGAAATAGGAGAGTAGCAAAGCACCTGATAATTGGCTTTCGGGCAGCTACAGGTGCAGGAGCGGTCCCCGTTGACGATGGCGCCACAAGCTCAGCAGGCTTAACATAAGAAATTAAGCAGTGAGATACCAAGGAAAACGGAGCTTATTAGTTAATCTAGTTTTAAATGGGAGGGGCAATCAAAAAAAAAATTTCAAGCACTCTAAAAAACCACTTTCCCCTTGAATATTAACCTTACTACAATGTTTTAATTGTTAACCTGTTATCCTTGAACAACTTCATTTTCAAGACAGAAAAACAAAGAAAAATAACACATAAAACCACCCTCAAGCAACCCATTAGCACTTTACAAGCATACGCTACCAAGACAGAAGTAATCTGCAATTGAAGTTGAAAAGAACACCAGCTATATGATAGTACAGAAGAATTGAAAGAGATAAAGTTTTGATTAAAGTATAGAAAACCTCAAGCTCCTCTAAGCCCCCATTGGAATATGAACTTGAGGACTGGCGTGCTTCATTGCAAGATGTCATGGGCACCACAGAAGATGTGTTGGCAACCGAAGACATCAAGGGGCTACCTTGCTTAGTGGCCCCAAAATCTTTAGCTTGATTTTTATAATCAAAATCGTCGAGCTCTTCTAGCTCACTAGGCAAAGCTTGATGAGAGTCATATGAATCAGACAGAATCTTTTGAATTGCCAGCTTCTCTGCTTCTTTACAGCTTGATGTATCAGCAGCTGCAGATACAATGTTTGTGGAATGATCAACTTCCATGGATCCATGATCTCCATTATTCTGAGAGGAAACATCTGCCAGATTTTCTAAGTTATTTGCACTTGTAGGAGTAGAATTCAAATCCTTAATGGAACATGAGCTAGTGGTGCTGACTTGGCTGACTTCGTGAACTTCCTCAGGGTGGGAATGAACAACAGCCAAGCATTCTCCATTTCTCGAGTTAGTATTTGCATTATCATCAAGACGCATTCTTTTCCTTCTATCATCTACTCCATCTATACTTTCTGCAACTTCAAATGGCCTGTCTACTTGAGCACTGTCAGAAGCTTTTAGTTCTGAACTACGCCTGCTATCCCATGTCACTTTTGATGCACGCGAAGGTCGGACTCCACCTGGGAAAACAAAATTTGGTATATTCCTCTTTTTCACATGTGATACATATATCTCCATCCCAGGCTTCCACAGTGTATACATGTTGACAGAATGTTTAAATTCCTCAACTGTCAACCTCATATCAAACTGTTCACCTCCACTTGCAGGAACTCCTTGTTTTCGCTGCAAACCCATGAAATAACAATGGTGGAAAGGTCTGGATTTATCAGAAAAATCGCCTGGATGTGGATGGCACTGAAGCTTGTTATACGTATGTCTCTCAATCTGCATCACAATTGAGCCCAAGTCAATCTCCATTTACAATTAAGAAAGGAGTTCAAAATTTGATAAATGATACAAAGGCCAAAAGTAAACAACTATGAAATTACAATTTCACCTTCAATGTCAGTTGGCGGAGACGAGATTCAACCCAGCCTTTCCACTTTCTTAGATCATCAGCATTTTCAGCAGTAATGTCTATTTGTAAATAGTTTTTGTATGCTTCGAAGAAGGGGTAAGGCTCAAAAAGCGTATCCCAATCAGCCTTGTTTTCTTCCATAACCTGACAACATTTAAAAACCATCAAAGTAAAATCAGAACAATACTTAACCTGCATCGTGGACATGTAAAGAGGAAAAGCTCTCTAATGTCAATAACATGAAGTTACCATGTCAAAATGATTGCAAACCCAAACTGTAGTTGGGCTGATCATTAAAAATCGCACCTTCTTAAGAACATACCAAATCCCACTAGCAAATTCATAAACAAGGTTTCATATTTCACTCAACACTGAAAAATTGGAGATAGAACCCAACCTATAAAAATCTTGAGTACTAGCAATCAAATTGAAAATGACATAAGCCACTATAAACTTCCCTTGTACTTGCAAAAGTAATTTATAAAAAATAATATATATAGATTAATGGATGAGACATTAAATTAAAGATAACGAAAATTATAATGAACCTATGACAGCAGGTCAAACAACTAAATGGACATAAGATAGAAACATGAATAAAATTAAACTCGTTATGCAAATCCCTAACTGGGGACAAAAGATGTCATTGCAGAACATTACAGAAGATATATACCTCACAAATGTCATGTCCCCTCTGAAATTCTTCAGTCATAATACGCAAGGTGCTTGAAGAAACATTGTAGCTAGAGTTCATGCAAGGATAAGCAGGAGTAATGATGGGCATTAAATGGTATCTATCCTTTGGATTTCTCCTAGGATCCCAAACTGGAAGTCCAAGAGATCCCTCTTCATTACTACACAGCATGACTGGATTAGGCCAGCGCCACTGGGTGAAGACCCTGAAAAAACGGGACACAAGCATATTCGGCAATGCATTGGGGAATAGTTGGCATATGCGAGCAACGAGCAATGCCCAGTTTATACCACCAAGGAACCCAGAAACCTGGCCACAGTAATTAAAAGTCACATGATTGTGTAAAATTTTTTTGCATGAACTTAGAAGCAATACACTTTCGTAGACATCTGTACCATACATTGGAATAAACACCTCGGCGTTTAGCCCAAAACCTCATGCATCTCAATGTTGTTCGGAAACTCTGCACTTCATAAATTAACCAATATATAAGAATGAATTAATATTCAGATAGAGAAAAAATTTAGCCAGGTTGTAATCCTCAACCTGAATATTTGGAACTAATCGCAGAATTCGATCAGTAACGCGACAACCATTTAAACTACGAACGGTCTGTTCATCTGCATTCTGTAGTATTGAGTCCTGAGATACATCCAAGTCCTGGTCCAGAATAAAAAAAATTAAGAGCAGATCATACCAACATCTATTGGTATTGGCAAATATACAAAGATTATAGAACATTTATGAACCTCAATGAGGCTAGGGGAAGACGTAATAAGAGTCCAGAGTGAAAATATAGCAAGCATGGAAAAGGAAACAAAGAAATCTATTTTCTAACAGTAAAATTCCAAATTAGCTACAAAACTTTATTAAACCTATGTTGTATAGCATGGAATGGCATCAGTACATCATAATCGTGAAATATTAGAGGGATAATTTTAAATGGGATTATGCTAGTATACAATGACTTACTTCAGGAATAACCCAAAGTGACAATTTCGCATAGAGAAGATCAATAGAAACCCCGGCAAACTTAAATTTCATGACAGGGACATGAGCATCAGGCACAGGGTGCAACTCAGATACTTCAGGCATCTCTGACAGCATTTTATGTAACTCACCAAAAAAGTCTTCCTACAGCCAAGCAACGAAAGCATTCTTGAGTCAACAAAGCTAAAATACCAGAATATATGATTAATGCACTACAAGTATTCAGGAAAATGGAAGCTGGCCGCACTTCACGTGTTGCATGTCTAGGTCCCACACAGAGTGTATCAATGTCTGCCCCAGGGCCATGCACCTACAAACATAAAAATAAATAGTTAAAACTTTCCTTGCAAAGAAAAGAAAATGACTACAACGTAGTCAGAAATTCAAGCTCTATGTGAGTCGCTTGAAAGAGAAAGTTGCAACGTTCATTTTAAAGAGGGATCTAATATGTTGGTTGGCGCCTGGCTTTCCTAACCTCCTTTTGCGGTTCCATTTTCTTATTTAACAAACTATAATGCTGTGTTGCAAAAAGAGGGGGAAAACCCTCAATGAAAGGGAGGAGATAGAGAGAGGGACAGGAAAGATGGAGAAACAAATGCATTCGTTGACAAGTAGAGTTAGCTGCAGCCACTATAGAAGACAGATAGAACTCTCTAAAATGAAGATCATCCTTGAAAAAAAACATAAATGCCCACCAAAAGCTACATGAAAAATGAGTTACTTGTTAAGTCCATGTGAAATCTAATTTGTGGTTGATACATCAAATTTACAAATTAAATACATACGAATGAAGCATAATGACCCAAAAATTTGATTGTTTTTTGGACAATACAAACCATACATACAATTTGATTATTTAACTTCCCGTGATTGTCAACAGACAAGTATGAAAAATGCAAATCAAATTAATGATGACAAGATCATATATACGAAAATAAGTGAGAAGTCTTCTCATTATTATTTCAAGCTTTAAATTTAACAATTTGTTCAAATGCCATGTCAATAGGTGTTTTACAATCATAATTCAAGACAGGTTCCTCAACTACATTCCCTCTGAACCCTTAACTGTTTACGTTGGCCCTTATTCACCAATAGTCCAATCCATGCTAATTAGAAATGCTCGGCTCATTAGTCATTAGTAAGAAGTTAATTATATCTGTATGAAACTACCTTTTTATTTACAATAGATCTGGGCACCGTCAGATGCCACCAGCATGCATAAGAAAAAAAAACTAAATATCTGAAAATTGGATGCAACGGATCATGAAAGGATGACAATCAACATCACTATCTTATAGAAGTATGAACTTGGGAAATTCTACATACAAATCAATTTTTCAGCTTAGCAACCAGATTTATTCGGCATACTTCAAACACTGTTGCAATCATGGTATAATCTTCTGGTTTATACATAATAGAAGTACTGAATCTTTGAGACTGAAGCAATCACAGACAGAAAATTCTAACAAAACCATTATTTAAAAGCATTTATCTTCGGAAGATAATCATAGCACACGGCATCAAAATCTCATAGAGAATAAAGCTCTACAAGAGTAAAACAGGTCTGTACCCCTAAACGATATGAACCAAATGTGAAAATCTTAGCATTTGCTTCTTGCACCAGTTGCTCATTCAACCCCTTTGCACGACTAATTGCTTTAACCCAAATCTTCACAATCTGCTCCATGTACAGAAAAGACTTAATATTACTATCGGAGTACAAAAACCACAATGTTCTATCAGTTAAACAGCAAAGAACGAATGTTAAAGCGCAAGCATTGCAAACCGAATCATTGTTTTCTTCTTTTCTACTTATCAAAAACAACTAAGGATGGCCCAACCTGGTCTAGTCTTCCAAGAACTTCCTCTCTACTCACGGCTTCCTCCTGACTTTCGTACAATCCAGCATCTTGCAAATACTGAACACCCCAAAAAAAAGAACAGCTAAGTTCAGGAGAAAAAATAGCTTATTTGCAATAAATGATACTACAAATGTAAACAACCCAGAACCTTTTCAAGTTCGCGAGTCTTTATCACGTCGTCCTCCGTCGGTCCACTCAACGAAATGGGGTCAGTAATGCCTAACCGCTGCCCATTATTCCGGCCATTCAGTGCAGGGCTCCCCATTCGAAAATAACACACAAGTTTTACAGTCTCGTTTGTTTCCCTCTCTCGCTCTATCTTTTATTACGAAAAAAGGGGATGGCGAGAGTGTATTGCTTGATGATAATTTTTACCAATTTTTTCCCTTTTTTTTTTCTACTTTTTTTCACACCTTTTCCCCGTAGAAAATCATATCAAGAAAGGAAAAAAAAAAAAAATAAGAAGATAGTAATCATATAAACGTCAATAATACAATACTGGGAAGGGAAAATCCATTAACATGGAACCCAAAGCTACAATCAATAGAAACTAGAAAATAGAAGGAGAAAAATAGAAAACACCTAAAACCCTAGTCTAATTTTCTTATAATATGTGATAGTAGAACAGAGTACATGACCGATCAGGCCCAAAAACGATACACAAAACTCAATCCCGATGTGAGAAAGGAGAATCAGAAGAACCAATTGACGATCGGACAGAAAATTGGCGAGATAAGATGAGCAATCAGAACGCCGAGAGCCTTTGCTTACAGAGGTTGTGCGAATGAAATTCTTCGACGATCTCCGTCAGCAGAGCTCAAAAAGATGCACCCTGTAAATGGAAAGAGAAAGGAGGTCACCAAAGGAGCATCCGAGAGGGAGAGACACAGTTTTGGGGACGAGAGCTTCAGAGAGAATACCGAGAAAAAGATGGGAAGTGGAGGCAAACCGGCTAGGATTTGGAGGCTACGCCGCCATTAAAATGTGTAACTTTCAGGCGTTTCCTCTTTTTCCCACTTTTTTACTCCTCCTACTGCGTTACAATTTTTTTTTTTTTTTTTTTTACAAGTTCAATCAAATTCATATTTCTTTAGCTTTTTATTTTTTAACTAAATTACAAATTTTATCCTTATAATTTGAAAAATAAATTAGAATTTAATGGTTTTAAAAGTTGTAATTTATTAGATGATTTGATAAAAATCTCCTAAAATTTTAAAATTTTATGGTTGAGATTACATTTATGAGATTTTATCAAATTATTATGATTAAATTCTAATTTTTAAAATTACAGTAAATTGAACATTTATTATATTTATAAGAATTTTCATCTTTATAAGAAAAAAATAATTAGATTCATAGCCAAATTCTAAAATATATATATTTCAAAGCTTAATTTAAAATTGAACCACCAAACCAATTAATTCATAACTAAATATAATGTTTATAAAATATTTATATAGTTTTTTACATGTCTATTTTTCATGACTTTTGTAATTCTCATCCTTTCTTATTATTATTCTTAATTTGCACCTCCTTTATATTTAGCTTTCCTTTATATTTAGCTTAGCTTAATGATTAAGTTAAAATGATTAAGTTAAGGACGTGTGACTTAATAGTTTGGCTGGATTACCATACACGACGGATTCATCCTGTGGGTAGGTGTTAATCTGCGGATAGTCAAATTAGTATTAGAGCAGTCGGGTTTTAGAAAATATAAAACTCTAACTTTTATCTATATAATATTGACTAAATAGGAAGATTAAGTATTTCATGGTCTGGTCTTACAAATACTCCTACACAATTCATCGTGTGTGATCGCGTGTAGAGGAGAAAGCAAATAGTTCCCCTAATGCACATGATATGCAAAGGCACCAAACAATGTGTCCCTAGTGCGAAAACAATACATATTTATAACTCAAAGAGACAATTGTATAACCTCTCTATAGAACAAACCCTGATCAAAATAATACACACGAACACAATCTCAACGATCATTCCGGAGATTAAATCAAGTACAAATGAAACAAGGAACCTAAGTTCACAGATCCAAACAAGTAGCAGCCATAACATATCAAAGGTTATCTGGGCTACGAGTCTCTTAAGCAAGGGTCCCAGGCTAATGGTTCTTGGGGGGAAATAAAGGCTTTGAATTTTCTTGTTCAATTCTAGTCGGTAGAAATTCTAAGGGCAAGATGTTCGCTAGAGGAGTTAGATAAGAACACTAATCCTAGAAGAACCTTAAAAGTGTTTGACAGACAAGATTAACACAGATATAAAGATTTGATTCGACTGCATGAACTTGGGGTTGCAAGGTTGGTTCCTATCATTTTCATTCTTCAAGAACACTACACTCTGGAGGCAATCCCAAATTCAGTTCTTGCTAATCCCAGCATCTCTAAACCCCCCTACTGTGGTGTCTTCTAGAAATGACAAAATCATAGGGAATTTCTATCGAGTAGGGTACGAATCGTGATGCAAGCAGTCACAAAGTAAACTGAAAACTGAAAAGTAGTCAGTCTTCTCATCGTTAACGAACAAGAGAGCCAAAATCGTTAACCTGAAGATCTAATGGTCGATGAGATATGCTACTCAGTTAGATACCCAAAATGATTTGGAGAAGAAAGGATGGTTTCTAAGGGTCTGCAACCTCCCAGCTGGGGAAGTTCTTAGCTTATCATTTCCAAGTAGGATTTGCTGTTCCTTAGGCTTTTAAGGATCAAACCATGGACAGCTCCAATGTTCTGAGTGAATGGCGACAAGAGTAATGGCCCCTCGAACAAAGGAGGAATCTCTATCTCTATCTCTTTCTCTTTCTAGCTAGAATTCAAAGGGGGAACCTCACTAACTTCTTAATCCTAAATGCTTCCTCTACCAGACCACATTAAGAAAATTTTAGGAACAGACAACGTACTAGACACAATCCTTATTTTCTCCTCTCTTGTGGCCACGATAGTATGGACAAGTCCATTTAATACTCTGGATTTCTACACCACGTTTCCTAAAGCAAGAAAGAATCTTTTGCTCAAAGCCTACGTGGTGACAGATTCAAAGATAGGGCAAATTTATGGACATTGGCAGGATGTTGTTAAGCAAACATTCAGGAAATCTGGCTAAAAAGAAGTTGCATTTTTAGTACTGAGGAAAGAAACTCACAGCAATACTTTGGTAAGTACTCCTAAGCTATAACGTATACCAATTGGAGATCTTTTATCCTTACTCTTACAATCCTTATGGATACTCTCTAGTGAATTTCATATCTATCAATGAAATTGTCTCTTATCACCAGAAATACTTTACAGAAATCCAATTTGCAGTTAGTAATCCACAGAAATCTCTTGCACTCGGCCAAAAATTGGGTTAATAGGGTGGACCATTAGAGCTCAATCGGCAAGTACGAAGTTCAGAAGAAGAAGATAGTACACTAACTAGAACTCCACGAAAAGTTTAAAAAAAAATGATGAGAATGGCAAGCTCCAAGAATGAGATGAGTTCTACAACAATAGTCCGGGAAAGACCAATTATACAGGAAGAATCAATGTAGCAATATTAACGATCAGTTTGACATATAAAATAAAGGAAGAAAGAATAACAACTCCAAGAGAAACCTCTACTAACAGTCTACAAGCAGAATCAGCTATTTTGAAACTCCCAAGATGTGCCAACAGAGAAAAGTAGAATCACAGAACAGCTCAAATAATTGATGATGTTTGAAGACTACACGTAAGTTGCAAAAACTAGAAAAGATAAATATAGAATGTATTCACCAATATAATGGTCCATAAAATTCTTAAGGGAAAAAAGGCATACCAATCAACTATAGGCAAGTTGCAAGAAAGAACACATGAAAATTCTTGTAGCCATACCAAAACAGAACTCTAGATTCTAATTGCAAACAGAAATGGAAATACAACAAACCAGCATTTTTCTCTCAAAGCCCACACTCTACCTCACTGTGACAATGTCATCAATCTTCATAATCATTCGAACACATTCTGTTGCTAGAGTGATTGCACTTGTACTTACAAGTAGTGGCTGAACCACATTTTCCTCCAAGATGTTTGTGATCTGCCCCTTCCTTACATTGATTCCAGTATTGATCTCACCCTGAGCATGGCGATTCCTCAGTTCTGTAACAATTGTGATCGGATTCAACCCAGCATTTTCAGCCAACGTATATGGGATAACTTCAAGAGCCTCTGCAAAGGAACGAACACAGTAACCCTCCATTCCATGCAACACTTTTGCCCAGGCACCCAGCTGCCTGGACAGCTCAATCTCTGGTGCACCACCACCTGCAATCAAGAACCTTTTATTTACTAAACACCTAACAACACAAAGGGCATCATGCAAGCTCCGCTCAGCCTCGTCAATCACTAGTTGGTTTGATCCTCGAACAAGTACAGTAGCTGTCCGTCCCATATCCTTAATGCCCGTAATCTTAACAATCTTCCCGTCACCCATTGAAGCCTCCTCAACGAGATCTGCATACCCCAACTTCTCAGAGCGGAAATGTTCAATATTGGCAATTGGCAGACAATTGAGAGTCTTCGTAATGAATTCAATGTCATCGCGCTCAACATCCTTAATCACCAAAATCTTAGCTTTGGCAAGGTAATGTAGTGACAAATCTGTCACTGCATCTCTCAAGATACTCTTCTGAATCAACAATACGTTACATCCAGTGGCCTTAATCTTCTTAATCATACCCAAAATGTAATTTCTCTCCTCTTTCAATATCCTATCCATCTGGGTATAGTCGGAAACGATAATACTCTGCTCAATGTCAGTCTTAGGTGGTGAAATCTGGAACTGAATTACTGCAATCTTCGCATTTTCTATTCTAGTCGGTCCCCCAGCCGCATGACTTACCTTCTTGTCAAACACCAAACCCTTCACAAGCACAGTGTCATCCACGGTCCCGCCCAACTTCTTCACAATCTTAATATCCCTCAAATCTACCAAATCAGGCTTAGCAGGATCAACAACCGAGAGCACCGAATCGACTGCAAGCGGCGCAAGCAGTGTCGAGTACTGACTAACAACCTTACTATTTAGCGATGTACTAGCCGATTTAATCAACGACTCTCTATCCGATAGCTCAACTGGGACAGCCATTGCTGTCAACACATCAACAGCCTTAATGGCGGTCTTGTGGAGGGAATCGGAGATTACAGTGGGGTGAATCCCATGGGACAAAAGAGAAAGACACTGTTTAAGAAGAGAACCTGCAATGACGACAACAGTGGTCGTACCATCTCCAGCAGCAGAGTCCTGCGACTTCGACAGCTCGACGAGCATTTTCGCGGCAGGTTGAAGAACCTCCATTTTGTTGAGAATGGTCGCCCCGTCATTCGTAATGATGACCTCACCGGAAGCCGTGGAGATCATCTTGTCCATGCCCTTGGGCCCAAGACTAGTACGAACAGCATCAGCAATGGCTCGAGCTGCTACGATATTGGCCTGGCGAATATCCTCCTTGCGCTTGTTATCAACGTAAGACTCAGTTTTGGAGGATCGGGGCTGAGGTACAGCGGGAGCCGCCATAGATGAGGAAGTTAGAGCTCAAAGGATCCGCCAACGGCAAGAGAGAGGATTGGAATAAAGTGATGAAAATCGAGTGCGAAAAAGGAAAAAAGTTCAGAATGGCGACGAGACAAACCCTAGAGACCAACGTGAGAGAAGTGAGGGCGGAAGTGGGAGGACAGGAGATTTCGAGAGAATGCCAAATGACCAAAATGGTCTCGGAAGAATAACTACTTTTCTTGAGGCTAAATTATTAAAAAATAATAATAATAATAATAACTAAAAATAGTTTTAATTCTATTCTTGGTATTTTACAAATGTCTCGTCTATCTAACTTTCAACAAAATAAAAATATAATTTCAATTTAATTTAAAAATCTATTTTATATAATAGTTATTTTCTTAATTACGATCTTCCAATTTATATTTTATTATATAAAATTAAATAATTGTTCTTTTAATTAAAATCTCTTTTTAAGTTTCGATCAAATTATAGGTTGTTGATTAAAATAATTTAATTTTTGTTTGTAGATTAGGGCAGAGATGAAGATGTAAAATCCATCGACTTCCGAAAAAAATCTCTTCCCACTCCATTCAATTATTAGTTTAAACAGGCATAGAGGAACCACACCAATCCATCCCGAACTTGGTGGTTAAACTCTAATGCAGTGACCCACTCCATCCCATTATTCGTAAAACAGGCATAGAGGAACCACACCAATCCCACCCAAACTTGGTGGTTAAACTCTACCTACGAAAAAATAACTCGACTCTAGAATGATAAAAAACTTAACACCTCTAATTCTTATTACTTTTCAATATTCAATAAAGGTCATCTTATTCAAAACTCCTCTCCCACTTTGTGAACGCACCGTTCTAATAGAGAGACAAAGAGGCGCTATCACATCTTCTTAACCCGAAATAGCAAATGGCTGAGGTGAGAAAAGGTTCCTTCTTTTTTACGATTCCACCCATTAGACAACATCTCCATTTGCATTCAAAATATTTATTTATTTATTTATCCTCAAAATGATATATATTAATTAAAAAAAAAACCAAAATATTAAGCATTTTAGATTACAAAATATTGTTGGTATTTACATTCTGAACAACAAATTCAAATAAAGCCAATCAGCTGATATCAAGGCACAAGTACTCTAGCCACCTCGATGAACTTAACCTGACAGGCCCACCAATTGATTCAAGATTCAAATCATTTTAGGATAACAAAATATGAAATATTGAAATCTACTAAACAAAATAACATGTACTTCTTGTATCCATTTCAACTCTTCACCGTTTCCTTTGATTTTCCTATCAGAAAATACTAAGAAACAATTAAGTTAACAAGCTCAAGCTTCATCTTCATGTTATTAGCACCTTGATGCTAGTACACACCAAAATCTTCAGACCACCATGGATACCCAAGAAATTCATTCAATTACGGGAAAAGAAGGAACACATAAAAAGTTGGACATGTGGATTGGATTAACTAAAGAAAACGCTGCCGTATATTCCAAGATAGAGAAGCAGATCAAACTTTACACCCATATATCAAACAAAAACAATTGTGTATAAGGCTAGTATCCAAAAAAGATGGAACTCATCGATGTTTTTAGTTTCTTTTGGCATAGACAATAGCACGATTGGGCATTGACTCCATAGAAAAACAGCTTCGAGCATACAGGCCTTCTTCATGCGGAAGCTCTTTATCAAATTCACCATTTAAGTTTCCCTAGTCTGACACATTTCAAAATTTACAATAAATAAATTGAATATACTTTCTATAAATAAATATATTAGCGAGTGTCGAGATCGACACCTGACTAAACTCACAGGACAGCTATCCGACATCACTACACTTGTTTAAACTTAGGATACTAAAATTTTGGAGGTGAGCCACCATGGAATCCTTTTTCCCTAAACGTTCTATGATGATCCGGCTTTCACAATTTTAATGACTTCAAAGGTGAAAGTATAATCTTTCATTTTACAAACGACTAAAAAAACGAGTCATGGTTTGAGCCCACGGACTGTTTTTTTTTTCCCCCTGAACTTTCAGCCGTGTAAAAAAGGTACCATGCACGAATTCTCTCCTAAGTGATATTATTCTTGTTTCTTATCCTAAAGAAGGGAGTTCATCGATTGAGTTTAGTCAATTTTTTCAGAACATACCGGACGTTAGAAACTAACTCCATCGACCTCCAGATATAATTCGACCATCAACTAACTTAACTAGCATAGAATTACAAATAATAAAGGAAATCAAATTTCATGAAACGTTAATACTCAACCAACCTCGCAGATCAAAATTGTTTAATTGGTTGCAGCCGGAATATCAGTGACCTTTCCTACGGCAACTGTCTTCCCTACAAACACAAATACAATAGATATAACTAAAGATTGTGATGATAAAAATTAGCCTAGATGAACTCATAAAGGTAGACAAACTTGTAATTTATCACCTTCAGTCCGAAGTGTAAATCTTCCAAGCTGAGGAAAATCAGAGAACTTCTCAATGCAGATGAAGTTATTGACCTGCAAAGTACATAAACAAATGCCAATAATTATCTACGGTAACTTATTAACAAGTTCCACACTAAGTAATCAATACATTGTTCAGCAAGAACAACAGGAGCACGCCTTGTTCCTTCTCAAGGCATTCAACCGCAGAGTTTTAGAGAAACTAATAGAAAATGAGATTGTTTGATATCAGAAAGGAAGCTCAGATGATCGCAATCACAAACAATCAAGCGGCACGAATTCTCTAAAACTAGTACTCAAAATACGTCTTCTCTCAAACCTGACGAACCTATTATATTTATTTGTTATTGCGTTCACTAACGAACCTCTTCGCCAATGCAGTGACTTTATAGCCTTTGCATCCTAAAAAGATTTTCCAAGCTGAAAAAGATCTCTACCGTTTCGTTTGGGTTTACATTATCTATTTTTTAAAAAAGCATTACCATTTCTATTAAAAATATTTCATGGAAAACATTTTCGAAATTCCAGAATAACTTATTGAGGCACAGTTTTGTCAAGAACAAGATGACATACAAAATATTTTAGTCAGGCTAGGACAAGATATTCTGTCTTCATGTATATAAAATGCTGGGTAAGAAATTGAACCTGGATGCGGCACAAAATAACTGCACCATTTTTTACAAAGAGAACTTTCTTTTTCATAGGTTTCCTAGTCTTCGGATCAATCTGATGTAGCAGCTCTATGATCTCACATTCTTCAACAACAGCATGAATGTGAAGTACGGCCTTATATCCAGCGGTAAATATTGCCTAAAAGAAGTAGTATGACTTAGTTTAAAACTTTCCATCACTAAAGCGGAAAAAAGACTTGAGGAGTTCAAATCATAAGCTCCAGGAAGACACAGAAGGCTAAATAACAAATTTAAAATTATCACTCACATTATCCAGCAGTTCAAGAATCTGCAACTGCGCAACAAACTCAGAAACAGCGGCTATTGGTTTTGCTGCAATTTTTTTGGGGAAGGGGAGCAATTAGTGGAAAAAAATAGGTAACAAAATATTGTAGAGGATTGTCAAGTTCACAACAAGGGAATAAAAAAGACTATAATCAACAACCACGTAGGAGGATCAAAGTTAATGCTGTAGTATAACTGGATATCTGTAAAGACTGGGTACTAGATTTTAGGATTTGCATGTCTATCACCAGCATGAAACGCACGAGTAGAACGACAGCTTTTGAAATATTTTTTTTGAGAAAGGGAAATAAATTTCTTTGATGAATGAAACAAAACGGGGTGTAACCTCCAACATCAAAATGTTGATTACAGAAGAACAATTGGAAACCAAAGACAAGAAGCTTGAAAGGAAAAATAGGAGACATCAATTACAAGATATGTTTCTAGTGCTCATGGTCAAGACTGCAACTATTTGTTTAAAAATGTGAGTATACTGGCGGCAGGACTAGTACCCTTCCCTAGGCGGAAATGAGATATCTAATTATAACCTGTCGGCTTCACCCATTATTGGATTCTTCAATATCATTTTAATATCTTAAACCAGTGCTTCCTTTCTCTTTTATTAAAATCATGTCTGGTGTAAATTTCTTAAGAGTATGTCTTAGGCCAATGTTGAGATCAGTTTATAATTGGAATGGCTTTATAAATGGGTGTTAAGTTTAACTAAAGAATAGTAAACTGAACTGAAAATAGCAACTATACACCATCAAGCTCAATTTCTTAAGAATAGCAAATTGCCTGAAGCGTTAGAATAGTTCAAAACTCATTTTTGATGAACGTAATAGAGTGTCAAATATCCTGACATTTTAGGATGTTTAAGTCGTACACATCAAGGTGGGATAACTAATTTGCGTTACATATAAATTACACTTAATTTTTCTTGATTGATCATCATAAAATCTTGATTTTAAAGGTGGGAAAAAGAATCAATCATCATATACCTCAACCATGTATGCCTAAACGACAAAGAAATATTGGGAAAAGGGCAGAACCATACCAACGCTTGATAGTACAAACCCAGACGTTATTTCTTCTTCTTCAATTCCAGTTATTCTAACACGAAGATTTTCGCCAGGTCCTGCCCACTTAACTTTATTTTCATCACACATCACAGCAGCAACTTTCACCTGAGTCTGCATGCATTAAAATCCTCAATCCCCATAGTAAGACAAAAAGCAGCAAATTGAAGAAACACTGCAGAAAAAGTGAAAACTAAATATCTAAGTTTTGTCGAAAGTACCTTATTTGGCATTACCCATAAGGAATCACCCTCACGCACAGTGCCAGATTCAACTTTACCCATGACAGTCGTTCCCATGTCCTTGAATTTGTCGATGATGGGCATCCTACAAGTTGAGTGTCAATTATATGCAATAACCAATCAGAACAACACCCATAGAACGTGGTAGTACATTTACAAATTTGCCAGAAAGATCATTTATTTGTGGTAACAATGTGGCAACTTCTGGTTCTTTTTTACTAGCTTGACTTGGTGTTTGGGTTTATGCAGTATTTCTACTTTTAAATATGGACGACCCTGTGTTTGATTCAAAGTATTTTCTGTGTTAATTTTTATGTGAATTATTGGTTATGTCATGAGAAATTTTCTCATTTACATTTTATGACGCATTTACTCCATTTATTCAAATCCCAGGATCAACATGATGAAATTGAAAGTCCAAAGTTGAATTGAGTAAATGAGTTCGTGGGGTTTTTATGAAATCAAGCTTTCATTAGATGAAATGAAAGAGCAAGGAGCATATAAAAAGAAAGTCCCGTAAAAGTAGCCAAAATAAAACAAAAATGGGTTCCAATGGGGGCTTCAATCTGACAGAATTAGACCTAAAGAAAAATAACAAAAATCATTATCCATCAAAGCTCAAAAAGAGAGCTGAAATCTTTCAAAGCACTAAACCAACTCTGAATTGAGTATACCTGAAAATATTAACTAATTACACGAAAAGTGAAATAGAGTAGACACTGCATCAAGTAAATAGAGTAGGATACCACGAATCTGCAGCAATAATTTTAGAGAAAGGCGGATGCATTCACCTAAATGGATCTTTTGGATTTCTTGGTGGACCTTCAATCGTATCAAGGATTTCAAACAAGCACGGACCATTCCACCACGGACATACTTTCTTATCCACTCTTGCTTTCATGTTAATACCATGAAGACCAGATATAGGTAAAAATTGGACATCTGCAAATAGAAACAATTATGGAACCTGGTAGCTAATCAATATTTCATATCTCCCAATTCAACATTGACGAATAAGAAAAGGAACGAGGAGTCCATGTACGTCAACAACTTCAAACCACGTCCACAAATTTAAAGGCAGCCATAAATAAGCGAAGTATGTGACTTTTCCATCCAGTAAAAGTTATGGACTTCGTTAGCTATAATCATGAAAGCACACAAGTAATACATGGAGACACAAAATACATGCCTCCCAGTTTTCTAATAACCACAAAAACATTGATTACCAAAATCATGTTTTTCACCTTCCAATCTAACTCGATCAGTGACTAAAAGAAATTTAAATTTGATTTTTAATGAGAAAAATAAGAAAACACCAAAACAAACCCAAAAGATATCCAATATAGAATCATGACCTCAAAAAAATTTGAAAGATAAATATTAATTGAGAAAGTTACTAAGAGAAAACAAAAAATAAATAAAAAGCCAATAACAGACAGAATTACCTTTCTTCACATTGTAACCAGATGACTTTAAGAAGGGTGCCATCTTAGACTCTATCTCCTCATACCTGAAGACAGCTCCCAACAAAGTAAGTGATCAAACCAGATGACTGGGGGGGGGG
>NW_019268535.1:288009-372685 GCF_002738365.1 Cucurbita moschata
GGGGGGGGGGGGGGGGGGGGGGGGGCGTTAGAGGGAAGGGAGGTTAAAAACACCTTTCTTTGGACCATTTGACTGTGGGTTCATCCATCTTATTCACTACAACGAGAAGCTTCGCAACACCCAACGTTTTTGCCAGCAAAACATGCTCACGAGTTTGTCCACCTCTCTCATATCCAGTTTCAAACTCTCCTTTCCTAGCAGAAATTACCTTCAAATATAGAAATGCAAAGTAAATGAGACACGCAGAGAGATACAAACACACAAAGAAAGCGAAGTGACACAAATGCCTAGGCGCAGAAAATGGGAGGTGTAATAACTCACCAGAACCCCTATATCAGCTTGAGATGCCCCGCTGATCATATTTGGGACATAACTTTTGTGACCCTGAATCAGGACAGGAGAAAAGCATGAAAAAGCTCCCACCACCGTAAATTACACAGATTATACGTAATTAAGCATGTGAAAGCATATTAAAGGCAAAGAGATGATAGAATGGGAATGAAAGCATGTATGGCATGCCTTTGAGCAGTAATTACTAGTTTTCATGAGTCTCAAAACTGCTCAAGACAATGCAATTCACGATCAACGCATGAAGATAGTAAGGCTGAGGGAAAATGAGTGAAGAAATAGACAAAATCATCCATTTAGCATTCACTTCATACATCTACCCGATCAACGCATTGAACATTCTAGCACACAAAATTATGGTTCTAGTGACTTATACAAGGATTATTGAAACTACATCAATACAACTACTCACTGGAGCATCCAAAATTGTAAACCTTGTGGTCTCAGTTTCAAAATGTGCTCTTCCCACTTCAACAGTTTTCCCCTACAATCAACAAAATAAAATTAATTTGTGAAATACTAACATGAAACTTTCTGGCCATCAGTATTCTTCATAAAACTTATAAAAGAAAATAAAATATTGATATTCGGTAACGAGAGATATAATTAGGGAAGAACATGTGGAATCCATTACATACTTTAGAACCCAGTAGTACAAATTTATTCATCATTATGACTCAACAAAGAAAAAGTTCAATGAAATGAAAATCATACCTTGACTCTCTCCTCTTCATTTGTGTCCATGATATATGCCATATACCTAGCAAATAATATTTTAAATAACTAGAAATAAGTGTAGGTCCATTAGCCTTTGCAAATTCCAAGGAAAATTGTTTCCCTAAAAAATTGACGCCTGAACATGCATGATTCAGCCAGCCAACTTATAATTAAATTGAAGAATTAATTAGAAAAACGATATTTGTCTACATCAATACAGTCGGTGAAAATCAGAATGTAAATCTTACCAGCTTTCTCTGCTTTTATCCTTTGCTTCTTTTTCGTACTTTTGGATCGTACGCTCGTCAACCTGATTGCTAAGGAAAAGTATCTGACCACCAATTGTAGACTTACCAGCATCTGCCAAATTTTATTTAAATAACTATTTTATGTGAACCAGAGGAAAATTAACCATATAATATAATGACAAAGGCAAAGTATTGAAAGGAGGTCTTCTAAGTATAAACAGAACAAAAACAAAGTGATAAGCAAACTAAATTTCATAAGCATCTAGAACGCAAAGAACTTCAAAAGTAAATGGGCCTAATCAAGCTAAACTCTGACCAGCGACCAAATGAATAAAGATAAATCCAATTTTCTAGACATTCACAATGTAACATATGCTAATACATGCAAGCCAGCCAAATAGTTTATACTTACCAACATGACCAATGAACACAACATTCAAGTGTCTTTTGCGATCCATTTCCAAATCCCCTTCATCCTCATTTACAGTCGAAGAAACTTCCTTCTCCTTTGCAGATATGCTCTCCTCCACTGTAAAAGGAACCCAATTGCTCAGTCACTCAATACGGGAACTATAAATTGAAGTGCTTGAACGAACATGGCTCACTAGCAATTAAGTAAATAGTCCTAAACCATGAAACACGGCATTGAAGTTAAAATAGAAAGACCATTCGCCATCACCTTGTTCTTCAACGTGGATATCTTGGGCCGATTGAGGATGGTCCTCTGTCCTCCACTCTACAATTATCACAAAAACCTCAAAAATGCTGTTTGTGATTCACTTATCACATAAGATATTTGAAAGCAGCATAGTTACACGCATCAGCAAACAGTCTATCAGACATAAAAACAAGAATCTAAAAATTCAAGCATGTCCATGCAAGAATTACGAGATCAAAAAATTAATAAATATTCATATATTGGAAACAACACCCAAGTGCAGTAAGCTCATAAATTAAATGCATATGAAATAGTCTACAACTTCATACATAGGACAAGCTAAAATGAATCAGTTAATGTTCTTTAAAGTTTTAAAAAAAAATTAAAATGAAATAATAGAAAAACCCTTACATGATCTACACAAAAAAAACATGTATATGATTCAGTCACATTTCCGTTGGACAAAGAAAAACATAGCACATTTAAATAATAATTAAATATTTACTTTCTATTCGT
Source organism: Cucurbita moschata (assembly GCF_002738365.1). Taxonomy (NCBI): domain Eukaryota; kingdom Viridiplantae; phylum Streptophyta; class Magnoliopsida; order Cucurbitales; family Cucurbitaceae; genus Cucurbita; species Cucurbita moschata. The sequence continues at coordinate 290,497 of NW_019268535.1, forward strand.
AATTTTAAGATTCAATATCGGCAACATCACCTCGTACATCACTCCTCCTTGACTGGAAACTAAAAATTATTTTTTAATTTAATGCCAAACAATAATGATATTTTAAACGCACGTTAAAAACATTACAACGATTAGTAAATGGACCGACCTTCTTCCATTTTATCGGACTTCTCAATATCTTCTGTCTTTGCATCTGGATTAGGAACTCCGTTACTATCTTCGGTAAATTATAGAACAAGGCAGAGCCAAAGATAAAGTATAATGACTTCAGTAAATTGACCAACCTTCTTCAACATTGTCGGATTTCACAATATTTTCCATCTTTTCATCTGGTTTAGGAACACCATTAACATCTTCGGTAGAGCTCAAACCAAGGCACAGTCAGAGAGAGAATTCAAAATCAGTTAACCAGCAAATCACGGAAAGTCATGTATAGGAATAATTTAAAATGATGGAGAACAATAGTATGTAGAATTTACTGTACCTGGTGAATCAAGTTCTAATGCACGAATATCCTCCTCGATATCTATCGAATTCAGAAATGTAAAGTTATAATCTATAAATCTCACAAGTTACATAATGATCTAACACGATATCATTTATCAACAAATTCATCAAGAAGGCATATTCCATAGTTTGGCTCCATAAATTGATTTTACAATCAGAATCAGGAAAAAAAATAAGTACGAGCAGTACAACTTCAGGAGATTGATGTTCATACCCATGGAAATGACGCCGTAAGTTGCGAAGAAGAAACTCTAGGGTTCGAGCAGCAGGAAAGCTTCGCGAGGTGGAGACGAAGCTGGCAATGGGCTTACCTGACAGATGCTTATATGTGATTAAATCTCATGTTCAACCCGGTTTATCCGAACCGATGTTTTATTTTATGTTTTTTCTTTTAAAATTACCGCGTGTACATGTTTTTTCTTTTTTTTTTTTTTTATAACTAAATTTATTTAATTTTAGGATGTTATAAACTAAAAATAATTTTCATAATTAACTTAACATCCAAGCTCAAAGCCAAACGTTTTCAAGTTCCATAAGCTTATACCTTAAATAATACATTTAAACCACATACTTAATTTACGCGTCTCTTAAACAAAGTTACCTATCAGATGAACGGTAAGAAAAAAATGGACATTTGAGTACAACAGAATCATTACTATGTTCGACAATTTGTTCATTTCTATCATCATTGCTTGAAGTCGGATCTAACAATCTGCAATGATTCATAGATTGTTTTCTCGTAGTAGGTCTGTATTTACTTTGAAGTACGAGTCTTAAAATTACTTTTACAAGTATTTTTTAGTGATCGTTATATTATAAAAAGCTGTATTTTTTTATCTTCAATATTCACATAAATACACAGAGATCCATTAAAAATAAGGTATAGGCAAAATTTAGAAGTCAGAAGTACAGTCATTTAAAACGTCAATAATAAAATAAAATACGCATCACTAAATTTGAATCTATAATTTTTAAAATAAAATTTTAAAATTTTAATTTAAATATATATATATTTTTTTTTTGTCAGTCCTATTTTTTTATAATTAATTTATGCAACCATTCCTCCCAAAGTTGGGTCACAAAAACTGTCATGGGCCTGCAGCCCAGGCCCAAACCAATCTCATGAATCAAACAAGCCCACAACCATGTCAGATGATCGGTCGAACACCCACGTCCAGGCCCAAGTTCAACTCCCGACGTTTCCGGAGGCCCAACTTGTGTCACAAAGAAGGGTAAATTGGGAATATGAATATACACGTGTCAACAAATTGATTTGAATACATTTTATCTGTTTTTAAAACTTTTTAATCTCCATTTTACTATTTGAACTCTTAATTTGATGAAATTAAATGATAAATTGAATACTTCAGATTAAGAAATGATGCATACTAAATTTACCATCATAATTTCGGACACGGGCACTGTAGTTGGAAAATCCCAAATAGTCATCCTTAGGTCGTTGGTTTGAATCCGTCAGGTCGGACTCTCCTTATTTACTTATTGTAATATACATGCTTTAATACATTTAAAAATTTATACTCATGTATTAAAAATTACTAAAACTTTATGTCAATAAACTTTAAACATTTTGATAATAATGGGTCAATGGCCAACCTTAGCTTAGATGGTAGAGCGGAGGACTATAGTTGGAAAGTCCTAAATAGTCATCTTAGATCACTAGTTCGAATACATTTTACGTCCTTTAATACATTTACACTCCTTTATTAAAAATTAGTAAAAAAATTATGGTAGAGCGGAAGACTGGAGTTGAAAGAACCCAAATAGCCATCCTTGGGTGTTGGTTCAAATCTCAGGTCGGACTCTCTTTCTTTACTTATTGTAATTTACATTAACCATCCTTAGGTCACTGGGTCGAATCCGGCAGGTCGGATTCATTTACATGCTTTAATGCATTTTAATATTTATACTCATATATTAAAATAATGAGTTAATGGCCGATCTCAGTTTAGATGGTAGAGCGGAGGACTTTAGTTGGAAAATTTGAAGTAGCCATCCTTAGGTTGCTGGTTCAAACCCGGCTGGTCAGACTTTTTTTTTTTTTTTTTTTTTTTTTTTAATCATCTACGCATTAAGAAATTTATTAAATTATTATAACGAAAGTTGTATACTTATTTTTTTGTAAATTGGTAATTTAAAAATAGTTCATGAGGTGAAATTTAGTAATTTAATTATCTACTTTTACAAAAAGTAAAAAAGGGGAATAAAAATTAACGAGGCCGACAGTAGACGTGCATCCAGCTCATTTTGTGGAAAGTGTGGGTCATTTATTACGAACTGTACACCCATCTTCCATCGGTTTGACCGGAAATGCCCACGTGGCGGAAAATTTAGACAAGAGGTAAAGAATGTCAGGTAACGGACTGGTAATGTTATCACCTTCGTACACCTTGAGATCTAGCCCTAGATTTGGTGGGCTCGTTCCTCTACACCCGTTACCACAAACCCTCTCCCATTCAAACCCAACCACGTCATCACCCTATTTTAAATTTCTATGATTTTTTTTCAAGTGTTGAATTACAATCTTCAAGCAAAAATCCACTGCCCGAGAACACGGAAAGCCGGTGCGAACGACCGCAGAGAATCATCACCCCCGAGAGGGACGAAATTTGGCTCCATGCTCACGTTAAGTCGTGGTCAGCGTAGGATAATTGATAAAAAGGGGAGACTGATAACGTGCGCCATTGGGAATGTGGGGCCAGGGAAAAAGACCAGGGGCAGGTGTTGTCAATTCAAATGTCTCTTTTCGGTGTACTCGAAGAGATATATTTTAAAATAAAAAAGAAAAAAGAAAAAAGAAAAAAACAAATTAGGTCAGAAATAGCCATTCATTCATCTCTTCAACTTCGCCAGGTACACGTGGTCACTCGAATCATCTCAGCATTAACACGTCATATCATATCGTTTAACGATATTTTGAGATCTCGAGATTTAAATCTCGGTTCTCGTGTCAATGGATTTTGATTCCTCCCGTTACACGAAGTTTGGCAAATTGTCACGAGCTTTTGTCCGTTGGAAAGATGCCGTGCATTTAATATCGCCTAAAGTACAAAAATCAAAACATTTTCCAAATAAATAAATATTTTTTTTTTAAATTAAAACATTTTCCTAATTTTTTTTTTAAAAATTAATATTTAATCTTTACGACAATAAGGATCTCGACGTTTCTCTGCGACATAACCACGTTATCTACTTACTTGTCTTGACGTGATTCTAAGACCGAAGACTATCCCCACCATTCAACACAAAATCTTTTAGTACGTCTTTTATCACTCACGTGTTTGCTTGAAAAATTCCCAAAAAAAGAAGGTGCACCTGATCATCTTATTCTCAGGGGCATTCTAAGTCAGAAGTGGTCATGAACCATTATTTATCTTCATTTACCCGAACGTTATGTGCCTGCGAACTTCCATTATTGTTCCTCTATGAATAAGAATCAACAACCCGTATCTTTTGAATTAGATAGAAGAGTCGTAAGCTTAAACGTGCATTCGATTCGATCGGTCTCGGGTATGTTTATTTATGGTTTAGATGTATTTAATAAGAATGTCCTTGGGTGAATGTTGTGGGAGGGCAAAGAAGAAAGAAAGAGGTGCATTGAGCATGTGATGTTGGGACTTAAAAAGTGGGAATTTTGTACTTAGAGAAGGCATGGTGATGAACAAGTACATGAGCTTTGTTTGCTAACAAAGAAAGAAGCACAGTGACCCATTATTTGGCCTACACTGTCCAATCTCTTCCACCATATCTCTCAATTTTTGCATTTATTAAGGTTTCTAGCTGTGTTTTTTTCATGTTACAGAACATTAAATTTGGTTGTTTCGTTTGATTTAAACAGTATGGTAAGCTAAGCGTTTTAAATAATGTTTGATGACTATTAATAATTGATCACGACACCTAGGTTTGTTATGCTAAAATTATGTACTATCGACTATCGTGCTTGTAAGTTGATTGATATAAAAATATGTTGTTATCAAGTGTATTAAATAGTGTTGATAACTACGAATAATTGATCACCGCACGTGGGTTTGATATGCTAAAATGATATACTTTTGTATTTGTAAATCGTTCGATATGATAATATTTCATGTTAGCGAGTTCTTTAAACAGTGTTGGTAAGCGTAATTAATTGATCACGATGTGTGAGTTTGAGGTTGACTTGGGGAAGTTCTCTTCATCCAACTCACTTAGACCTCCACTGTACGTTCTTTGTTGATGAATCGTTCTGACTAAAATAGATGCATAACTCGTTTATTGCTTGTGTCCTACGATAGGGAAAGGTACAAGTATGCCCTTGTATTCAGATTTCGAGCTTCTAACAATAGAGTCAAATCCGAACCATTTATAACAAAATCGAGTTCCATTTGCTTTGCAGATTACCTATTCCACTTAAAATACAATTTTATTGTTGAATTAACACGTAAAATTACTTTCAACCGTATGAACCTATCCAATTTTAAAGTAACTCGAAAAAAAGAACCCTTTCGAAACCCTAATTTTGAGTTTTTGCCCACTTGTAACCATGAACTCAACGATTAAAACCTACCCTTAGGACAATTGATAATATGTACATGCTTTAATGATTCCATTAATTATCGAGTTGCCATTGCACGGTTGAGAAGACACTAATCAAATTATAGAGTGCTAGCTCAACTTCCATTTCTTTTCCTCCACATTAATTTTCACCTCCCGTATCATCATTCCTCTCACCCATTTTATTCAACGAGCTTACCCTAAAGTGAACACTATTATATCATCTTCAATATATGAGATTTCCTTATTATTCTCTCAGAGAGTTCGTTGAGGCACAGTGACTAACAGAACATCTAAAAGTAAAGCGCTGTCTTAATGCATAGGCTACGAATGCAATACCAAATCGGTACCAAATAACGATTCTAAATAGTTATCGATCGAAACATAGTTCATTAGATGAAACCGGACCATTGACGTGAAAATAAAGAAATGTAAAAAGAGTGAAAAGAAAGAAAGAAAAATAGAAGTAATGGGGAATCTAAGAAGGAGCATCCCGAGATATTTCCGTGGTAGGAGCAAGAAAACAGGCTAGCTTTTGCCTAACCCCACAACACCATTTCCACTATTTTTTTATCCCTTCTCTATTCCTCTTTTCCTCTATATAATTTTAATGCCCTTTCCCTTTCCTTTCAACTCCAACCCTTTTTCTCCATGCCTCTTCTCCTATCTCTTCTCTTCTATCACCTCCCTTCCTCTTTTATCACCTCCCATGGAGCTCTAGGGCTCAAACGGGTTATCTTTTTCCTTCCATGGTCTTTGACCACCTTCAGCTCTTTCTCATATCAAGCTAAATCCATGTGATCTTCACTGGGTTTTTGGGGTTCTTTCATGGGTTCTTCTTACATTTTTGAAACATGGGGCTTATTTGCTTAAATGGGTCACTTTTTTCTTATGAGTTTCTTGACCAAGTTCGATTTTTTCCTCATGCTAAGCTAAATCCATTTGATCTTAACTGGGTTTTTGGTTTTCTTTAATGGGTTCTTTCTAGATTTTTGATACATGGAGCTTATTTGCATAAACGGGTCGTATTTTCTTATGAAGTTCTTGGCTGAGTTCGGTTCTTTCTCGTATGAAGCTAAATCCACTTGATCTTAATTGGGTTTTTGGATTACTTATCTGGGTTGTTCTTAGATTTTTGAAATATGGAGAGTCTGGTATAAAGATCTGATCTCTTTATGGTGGTAATTAGGGTTAAAGGCAGAGCTCCTTGAAGTCCAATAGAGGGTTATGGCAGGGTGACTGAGCTGCTGAACTATGGATCCCACAGCCCCTATTTGATTGAGCTGCTCATAGGCCTGTGGCTTGCATATCTCAGGAGCTTCATCGCCTGTTTGGTTACACCCTTGTTTGGATTGAAGGGAGCTCTACATATTCTCTCTAATCATCAATTAACTTTTGTTTGTTCATATTCATTCTCAGCTAACCCTTTTATGCCTTGATTTTCTCTATTGGTTTTGATAGATCTTTGCTTAACTTTTGTTTTGGAGTTTAGGGTTGATCATTGCAGGTAGTGAAGGGCTGTTTTTCATGATCTGTTTTCATTAGAACGGTGTGAGATCTGTGCGACGTTCATTTGTTCTCTAGTGTTGGGAGTACGATGTTGTTGTTGCTTGGTTGCTGTTTGATGTTTCTGGACATCCTTTTTAGGGCTGCAACTTTGAAGAAGATGAACTTTGAATTATTTCTTTCAAGTTTTCTTTGTTTAATAGTTTGGGATACAAATTCCAATACATTCATATGATGATAATACAAAACAACATTATATATTTGTAGGCAAATTTTTGCACTTCAATTTTGAAATTTTCATTTAATTCTCGTTTACTTGGAAATTGTAAAAAAGAATTTGAAATTAATAATGTAGGTGTAGAATCTTTTGGCATACATGACTTAGTTTGTGTTATTGTTTATCTAAATTAGTTTGTGTTATTGTTTATCTAAATTAGCTTGTGTTATTGTTCATCTAAATTAGTTGTAATATGGAATAAAAATTGGTTCTACAATGATTTTAGTAGTGTTTTGAGTTATTTCCAATTTTCTATATAATTTTAATTAAATAGTTAGTATTATTCTATATATAATTTAATGGAAATTGAAGTTTTAATATGAACACAATCTAAATTGCTTTGGAAGCAGCTTTTTAATAATGATGTATTACAATAGAAATATCCTTGAAATTTGTATTATATTTAAACCATAATATAAAGTTAGATTGCACAAATTTCAAATTTCAACCCTCTTAATAACTCTAAAATTTCAGTTTTATTGACCATTAAATTTATCTAAGCTTCAAAAGCCCTTCTAAAGTTTTTTTTTTTAGATTTTAAAAATAATCTTAAAATATGAACAAACTTTTGAAGTAACATAAAAAAAAAAGGGTAATTTAAATATAATGTATTAATGGGATGGGTATGTTTCAAATTTTGAAGAAAAGATCAAGGATATTAATGTAATTTTTATTGCTAAAGTGTATTTTTGAAATATTATAGAAAGTCTAAGGATATTTTAGAACTATAAAAAAGTTTTTTTTTAGACTTCTTAAAAATTTATTAGTATTTATGAGACATTTTTTTTGTTATTAATTTAGCTTCAATTTTAATAATCCTTTAGTTTTCAAAGTTTGAGTTTAATAGATCTTAACATAATTTATTTTTTAAAAAAATTGAAAATTGAATATTTTGTTTCATTAGGTAAGAATTCAAATAACATTATAACGGAGAATTCCATTCGACACAATCTTAACTCAATTGACATTTTTATAGTTGGGACCTACAGAAAATAAATTTTAGATCATACGTAAGAATTTAGGGATTTAACCAAGACTATTATTGAACAAAACTAAACTTTGAACATGTGGTAAGCAAGAGTCAATTATTGAACAAAGCAAATAATTCTCTGTGGTACCTTAGTTTATATCAAAAGAATTTGAATTGTCATCAAATATTATCCATTTGATTGACAGTTTGGTAGTTCAATAATTTATACACAAAACATAATGTAAATAAAAATCAGAGAGTTACCCAATAACGTGGTTAGCAAAAGCAACTGAATCTTCTCCCATAAACCGAACTCATCTTCCATATCGGCATATGCTAAGAGTAACAAAAGATGTCCGCAGTCTCTAGTTTTGAGCAGCATAAAGCATAAACCATAGTTAGGATGCTCCAATTCACTTATTTAAATAGCTATATATAGTAAATTGAACCATATATATAATTCATTAGGCAGAGCTTTGAAAATATACGGTTGGTATTCTCCGTATTCTCTCTTGCTGTACATATCTGAAATCATGTAGCTGAAATCATAACCCACAGATAGGTTCTGAATATTCCAAATATGTGTGTAAAAGAGATAAAAAGAAAAATGCAAGATTACTTTTTTTCTGCCTCTCTCCTTCGATCCTGGATTTGATCCTCTATTTGAGAGGATACAACTCGGATTTCAATATTTTTCTGGCAAAGTTCCTTCCATTGTGTGGACAAAACATGAAGCTCAGATGCAGCGTTTTGCTGACCATTGCATAAAAAATCAACCAACAATTCCAAAGAATTGACCTCTAGCTTATACTAATAATATGAATTACAGGGATGTTACTCACTTGATGGAATTTTCTTTCGCGGTTTACTTTTTCCATCTTCTCATTCTGTTCTTGAGCTAATTGTTGCAATCTGACAGTAACAAGACAATATAAGTAACAATCATATATGGTCAAGTTGGTCAGATGTAGTTTCTTGCTTACTACATTAAGAAATGACATGTACATAAATGTGGCCAAGTGTTCTATAAAGCTAATGCCTGTGATGCAATGGTTTTTAGTTTTGATAGAAACGGCCCTTGCCTCAGATAATGTGACAACAAGCAAGTGAAAGTTGGAATGTCTAACCAAAAGAGAGACACCGACTTTTATGTTGCAGGGGCATGCAGAATCTCATTGTCATTATATCATGAAGATCCCAAATATAAAGTTCTCGGGTATTTACAATCTTAAATAACGTGAAGTGATAACCTCCTCAAACATAAAGTTTCTAGCATGGATGCAACATTAAAGGGCACCTAAGCAGGACCTTGTACAGGATCTATTTTATAAGTTGTACTCCCATGTACTTGAGTTCTAAGAAAGAGCACATAGGCGCTTATGAAAGAAAGAGCCATAGACAGCAGCAAATGCATCTGGATGTTTCATTTCTTCTGACTAATGTAGTCAAAAGTAAGGATTGCAATGCGTTCACCAATGTGCAAAGATAAGCATCTAACAATAATAAAGTCCTTGATCAATGAATCAATTCAATTCAGATGAGAATAATATAGTTGTGGTGTGGAAACCCAACATTACCAACTGTCAGATCCCACATCGGTTGGGGAGTAGAACGAAGCACTCTTTATAAGAGTGTGGAAACCTCCCCTAACAGACGCGTTTTAAAACCTTAAGAGGAAGCCCAAAAGGGAAAGTCCAAATAGGACAATATCGGCTAGTGGTGACTCTAACTGTAGTCCAACACATGAGGTCGTGGTATTGCAGGAATTCCAGGACCTGTATGAGTTCAAGCAGCCAACTCGAACTGTTCTCCATAAAATTAAAATTTTCGAAATACAAATCTTAAGTAGCTAGTGTTGGATGATGGAAGTCCCACATCGGCTAATCTAGGGAATGATCATGGATTTATAAGTGAGGAATACTAACTCCATTGGTGTGAGGCCTTTTGGGGAAGCCCAAAGCAAAACCATGAGAGCTTATGCTTAAAGTGAACAATATCATACCATTGTGGAGAGTAGTGTTCGTCTAACATGGTATCAGAGCCATGCCCTAAACTTAGTCGTGCCAATAGATTGGTAAATCCTCAAATATCGAACAAAGAACTCCTAAAGAAAAGGAGCCAAGCCCCTCCTCGAAGGCAGTCAAAAATGACTAAGACTCCAAAGGAGTCGAGTCTCGATTAAGGGGAGGCGCACTTTGTTCGAGGGGAGGTGTTGGATGATGGAAGTCCCACATCGGCTAATTTAAGGAATGATCATGGGTTTATAAGTGAGGAATACTAACTCCATTGGTGTGAGGCCTTTTGGGGAAGCCCAAAGCAAAGCCATGAGAGCTTATGCTTAAAGTGAACAATATCATACCATTGTGGAGAGTAGTGTTCGTCTAACATGGTATCAGAGCCATGCCCTAAACTTAGTCGTGCCAATAGATTGGTAAATCCTCAAATATCGAACAAAGAACTCCTAAAGAAAAGGAGCCAAGCCCCTCCTCGAAGGCAGTAAAAAATGACTAAGACTCCAAAGGAGTCGAGTCTCGATTAAGGGGAGACGCACTTTGTTCGAGGGGAGGTGTTGGATGATGGAAGTCCCACATCGGCTAATTTAAGGAATGATCATGGGTTTATAAGTGAGGAATACTAACTCCATTGGTGTGAGGCCTTTTGGGGAAGCCCAAAGCAAAGCCATGAGAGCTTATGCTTAAAGTGAACAATATCATACCATTGTGGAGAGTAGTGTTCGTCTAACATGGTATCAGAGCCATGCCCTAAACTTAGTCGTGCCAATAGATTGGTAAATCCTCAAATATCGAACAAAGAACTCCTAAAGAAAAGGAGCCAAGCCCCTCCTCGAAGGCAGTAAAAAATGACTAAGACTCCAAAGGAGTCGAGTCTCGATTAAGGGGAGGCGCACTTTGTTCGAGGGGAGGTGTTGGATGATGGAAGTCCCACATCGGCTAATTTAAGGAATGATCATGGGTTTATAAGTGAGGAATACTAACTCCATTGGTGTGAGGCCTTTTGGGGAAGCCCAAAGCAAAGCCATGAGAGCTTATGCTTAAAGTGAACAATATCATACCATTGTGGAGAGTAGTGTTCGTCTAACATGGTATCAGAGCCATGCCCTAAACTTAGTCGTGCCAATAGATTGGTAAATCCTCAAATATCGAACAAAGAACTCCTAAAGAAAAGGAGCCAAGCCCCTCCTCGAAGGCAGTCAAAAATGACTAAGACTCCAAAGGAGTCGAGTCTCGATTAAGGGGAGACGCACTTTGTTCGAGGGGAGGTGTTGGATGATGGAAGTCCCACATCGGCTAATTTAAGGAATGATCATGGGTTTATAAGTGAGGAATACTAACTCCATTGGTGTGAGGCGGTTTATAAGTGAGGAATACTAACTCCATTGGTGTGAGGCCTTTTGGGGAAGCCCAAAGCAAAGCCATGAGAGCTTATGCTCAAAGTGGACAATATCATACCATTGTGGAGAGTAGTGTTCGTCTAACAGAACAATAAAAAACATATCAAAACTTCACCTCAGCACTTGATGACGTAGTAAGCATTGAGCTTTCTGAAGTGTCTGCTTCCAAGAAATACATTCTTTTTATTTGGAGCTGGCATCTCCAATTTGTATCTTGCAACATCGAGAGGCACGGGAGGCCTCCCAGCTCATACACGTTCATACTCTCTGGCAAGCATTGGATGATCCTGAGTCCAAACTAACTATCGTCAACATTATCCTATTTTGTAACATTTGCAAGAATTATCTTAAGTAATGGTAAAATAAATCAAAGAAGATCAAGTAGTGGATCTTATAGTCATTGGTTCACATGATGTGGCTTCCGGATAAACAAAATACGGCATTCTAATTCTTTGATTGATTTTTAATTTGATTCTCTCGACCTTGTTTTCGAGTAAACATTATGGAGGATGTTTCAATACAGAACCAGCAAATGAGGCTTCTATAAACACTTCCAAATTCAGCATTAGCAACTTTCAATCAAATATATCCAGTCAAAACAATAATAATTTGTTCTTTCGCCCATAAAAACTTAGAATCAGGTGGAACTATAAGTGCATAACCTAGAGGAAAACTCCGGCGGGAAAGGAAATCGCAACCTAACTTACGTCAAATTTGAACTTGGGAATAGGAGGCAAGTCTTTGAGAAAGTCGGCCGGTCTCTTGGAGCTACGCCGCATCTCTTCCTCCACTAAGCGATCGACCTCTGCTAGGGTCTACATAGTCGTCGTCGTCGATGTAGGCCAAGGCGTCGATTACCTCCGCATCTGCAGAAACACGCCACGCTGGTTGCGGCGGATCTTCGAGCATTAGGAAATCCCCGTTATTGTTGTTAATCGCCATAGCCACCACAGCGAGCAACTGAGCTTAGAAGTTTCAGATTCATAGAAGCTCAAGTGCGAGAAGATTGAGTTTCTTCAGCCGCCTTCACAGAAGAAATGGGTTTTCTCCGTTTTTTTTTTTTAAATTTATTTTTAATTAATTTACGATTTAATTAACATTTAAAATTATAAATTTAAATTGTATCGACATTTAATTTAATCACATAAAATTGTAAATTAAAAATAAATAAAAAAACAACATACTCCAAGGCAGCTCACATCACTCTAATCTAAGGATCCACTCGAGTATCAAAAAGCATTGAGCCGACGTCACATCAATATATTGAATTGTCTGGTATCGCTCATATATTACTTTAGATTAGAGTTCATCCAGTTTCATTGAAAGATTCATGAAAATAGAATCAATATGAAAGCCGATTAAGAACAAAAATTTTATAGTTGACTCAAGCTCATCGTAGAAAGCAAGAAAAATGGATATGTAGACTTCAATCTCGATGTGTAGTCCAACCTCCGTTCGTTGTTGTCAAGCAACGACTTAGCAAAATACCCGATGGTGCCGTGATTGCTTTCTTTTGGCGAGTATGATAGCATTTGTAGATGAGCATTGAACTACTACTTTCTAATCAAACTGCTACCTAAAAGTGACAACATGTTACTTCTACAATGGAATTGAGTTGCTCTTTTGATCGAAGATTGTATACTCATGGCTTCTTGTTACTCATGAGCCGGTTAAAGACAGGTTCTAGTCACTTTGGATACTATGTCATTGTAGTGGCACGTGAACCATTGAATAAGGGCGCTCTTCACCCATCGATGGCTTGTGGAATATAAGTGCATCTAAGCACAACACAGCCAAAAGGGTCCGTAATATAATAGAACCGTTAATGATGTTATCAAGAAAGGATAAGAACTATCACGACCATAAAACATAGAAACACACATACATATATATATATAAAGGATCGACATAGAGTAATTAAAACAGAAACACGAGAGTGAAGAGAGGTGAAGGGAAGAAGCATAGCTGCTTAGGACTTCCCTTCGCTGTATACTCTTTCTTATTCTTGTACATACTTTTATATATTATTATTATGCATTATAGATACATCCATACGGATGGATGATCTGGTGACGGGTGACGGGTGAGTATTGCATTCACGCTGCGGTGGCAACCTTCTTAGCAGCAGGCTCCTTCTGGGCATTGAAATAGGTAGCAGCGATGGGGAGGCCAAGTTCGAGGTGGGTTGCAAAGTGGCGAGTGTTGAAGTTGGCTCGGGTGGCTGGCTGCTCGATCATTCCAATAGGGCCCTTCTGCTTGAACAGCAACAGGATGTAGCGGTGAATTCCAATGGGTGGACAAGGCCCCGTGTACGACAAGATCTCCCTTCCTGCAATGTACACCACCACACAACACAACACAACACAACACTATTATATGTTCTATGTTCTATGTTCTGATGGGTCACATAAACAAGTGGCACAAACCCCACCTACACGTGTTCATCTTCATATTCTTCTTAACATATCAACTCCTCCTACATGTGGATGAAGTTACTAAAACGAACTAAAGGGTGTGTGTTCTTCAAATCCAAGCTACAACATTAGTGTTTTAGTCCTTGGTTCTTGAGTTCAATCAAGAATACATTTTCTTGGATGATGTTGTTGGAGTTTGTTACTAAATCAAATGAGGGGAAAAGAGAGGGATAAAAAGGGTAGTTTTGATTTACTTTTAAAGAGATTCTGATCTGATTTCTAAATGGAACAACAGTCGGTTTTCTTCTAAATGAGACAGTGGATAGATCAACCAATTAAAATCCTTACGGTTGGAACAACGACAGCCTATTTAAGTTGGACAAAAGTACTATTTTCTAAATGTGTTTTCAGACATCAAAATTAATCAAAATTTGAAGGGTACAAACAAAAGGGACTAAGACAATAATAAAATAAATAAATTCTTTAATGTAATTTCACTTATTTCATCAATATAATGAAATTTTATTTGATGCATGGATGATCACATCATGGAGTCTTACTTTGATGAATTGAAACAATGTAATGGACAATAGTTTGATTATTTGGATGGATGGATGTATTAGAGGAAGCATGCGTAATTAATAAGCATCATATTCCTTGACAAGGATGGATGTATACATAAAGTAAGCATGCACACATGGATGCATGCATGTATGTATGTGTGTATGTGTGGAAGCTAACCATGCATGCCAACTTAGCTTCTTCCCAAAAAAAAAAAAACAAAGGGTGTGAGCCTTTTTGTTTTTTGGTTAAGTTGTTGTGCTTGGAAGCTTGTGAATGATGAAAATGTAAGAAATCGATTAGAAATGATAAATAAAAGGAAGAATTTTGATGTTTTTACCTAAGTTCACATTTCCGGTTCCAGGGATGTCCACAACGATCCTGTTCATAACATGCAACAAAGAAGCTAGGTAAGTAATCAAGATAGGAAGATATAACCGTTTAAGCATGGTAGATTATAAACAAAGCAAAATTAGATATGCATGAGCAAAACTAACCAGTGCACCCACTCTCTCATATAGGGCTCACTCGGGCTCGGAGCATCTGGGTCAACCATCACCTAGAAGCCACAAACATTCCAAATGATGGAATTAAGGACATGCATGCACAATACACTAAGCGTCCGTGGATACTTAAAAAAAGACATTTCAAATTGAGGCTAAATCAACAAAAGAAGGAGATAAAAGAGAGTGTAAGAGAGAAACCAGAGTGTAAAAGTCGGAGAGATTAAGAGAACTCATAAGGATCCTGGGAGGATCATCGGTAAGAGAAGGCCTAAGGTTGCAGCCATTAGTGACATGCTTGGAGTTGTAGTAGACCGACATGGTAGCCGAGGGCACAAACATGTCGACCACATCGCCGATGACTCGCTCCACCACCAAAGGGTCCACAGAGGCCGCCATGGAAAAGGACAGAAAAAGGCACGGAAATTGAAAGGGAGCTGAATTTGGTGGCGATTAGGGTGATGGGGTTTGAAGTGAAGGGGGAAGTGGGGTTTATATAGATACAAATTTGGTAATGTCTATGGCTTTGGCGATGGAAATGGTGGTGGGATTTGTGAAGCCATGGAACATGCACAGGCTCACGTAAATCATACAGCTCCAGTATTCTACACGTGTGAGGCTGGCCTCGTGGTAGAACCACCGTCCCATTGTTTTTTCTACCCACGTGCCAGCATTACCGCCGTCAGTTACAGTTACCACCTCCTTTTTAGTGTCAAATTACAAAAAAACCCGGTCTGCCTGCCTTATAAGAACCGTGGGATGAAATTGAGAGAGGCTAAACTCGTAATTTAGTTGAAGGTAGAAGGGTTAAAATTTAGGGGTAGTTAAATTTTGAATTGCATGAGAAGAATTGAGAAGGTGGTTAAAGCAAAGCATGGTTTGTTTGGTTGTAGATGTGCTGGTGCCGCTGATTCTGGCTTTTTCATGCAAATCTTAGCTGTGAAAATGGAGCTTTATACCCAACAATGCTTACAAAATATTGGTGATATCATCAGCAAGCAACACCCATTTCTTTATATACATCTCATAAAACATCGTTATTACAATACAATCGAATATTCTTTTGATACGATTAGAGTAGACTTGTTCGGGTTCATTCACGATTAGGTTTCTTTACTGATTCGTTCTTGGTTTTGTTGCATACGTTTTTATTTTCGATTAAAAGATGTTGAAAGGATGAATTGGAAGATGATCATCTCCGAGAAATCAAATGTCATATGATCACCAAAGAATAAATTTATTGCAATTCCATTGCTTTATTTTCTCAAATAAAGTTATATTATATTTGTTCAACCACAAATTAAATAAAAACACGTTCATTCTTTAGTTGTCTCATTCTGATTTGTCTATTTCGATAATAACACTTCTTATTGTTTTATCTGAGCGTCTTTTCAGGTTATTCTATCTAAAAATAGAATTTATCGTTTAGTTGTCTCTGATTGTTCTGATTGTTTTATCTGACGCGTTATCCTATCTAAAAATAGAATTTAAAAATAGTATTATTTTCTGACATAATCTATCTTTGGGAGGAGCTATTGAAAAAACTCTCCTCCCGACTTCTATAGAACAGCTGAAAAAACTCTCCTCTCTCATTTTCCTAATCTTATTGAAAAGTGGGATGATAACTAAAACTCTGTCAAAGATTTAGTGATTGATAGAAAAAATCAAGAACTCAACCATAGCTACAACTGTCACAGATTTAGTAGCAGACAAGAAGAATTAGGAACTCAATAGTAACTTATCACAAATTTAGTGGCTAAAATAATCCAAAACTCAATAATAACTAAAACTTCATATAAATAACCATGGTATGTTGTAAAAAGAAATGAGGGATGAATCCCCTTATTTTCATGGTAGAGGCAAGAACATAATGAGAATTAAAAAAAAACTAGAAATTGAGTTACGAATTGGATGATGTTCTATGAGTTGTAGCAGTTCTAGGATGTGACTTGGAAGTGATCGAAAGCTTACGAAAATCACAAGGCTCGAGATTCAAGAATTGAACCTTATATTGATGTCCCATCATTGAATTCTTTTTCATTGTTGTGCAAAGATATCATCACCGAATATCAAGTTAATTTTCGCAAACACCCATAAGAAAAAGTCCCGAGAAAAAGTCCCTTTAAGAACGGATACGAATTACTCATTCGAAGAGCAATTCTATTAAATATTCTTTAGAGTTCATGTATGTAAATAACCCCAAAAGTAAACAAAATTCTAAGCTAAAATTGCAATTTGGAAAAATTATTTAACCAAATTGACACAATGTGTGGAGTAGTTTTACCATAGGAAGCATAGTAATTATTGAAATTTCATCCCTCGGTTATTATTCTTTTTATTTTGTAAAGTTGACCCTTAAAGGAGGTAGTGTTGTAACTGATGGAGGACATGCTGGCACGTGGGTAGAAAAAACAAAGGGACGGTGGTTCTACCACGAGGCCAGCCTCACACGTGTAGAATACTGGAGCTGTATGATTTACGTGAGCCTGTGCATGTTCCATGGCTTCACAAATCCCACCACCATTTCCATCGCCAAAGCCATAGACATTACCAAATTTGTATCTATATAAACCCCACTTCCCCCTTCACTTCAAACCCCATCACCCTAATCGCCACCAAATTCAGCTCCCTTTCAATTTCCGTGCCTTTTTCTGTCCTTTTCCATGGCGGCCTCTGTAGACCCTTTGGTGGTGGAGCGAGTCATCGGCGATGTGGTCGACATGTTTGTGCCCTCGGCTACCATGTCGGTCTACTACAACTCCAAGCATGTCACTAATGGCTGCAACCTTAGGCCTTCTCTTACCGATGATCCTCCAAGGATCCTTATGAGTTCTCTTAATCTCTCCGACTTTTACACTCTGGTTTCTCTCTTGCACTCTCTTTTATCTCCTTCTTTTGTTGTTTTAACCTCAATTTGAAATGTCTTTTTTAGTATATTGTGCATGCATGTCCTTAATTCCATCATTTGGAATGTTTGTGGCTTCTAGGTGATGGTTGACCCAGATGCTCCGAGCCCGAGTGAGCCCTATATGAGAGAGTGGGTGCATTGGTTAGTTTTGCTCATGGATATCTAATTTTGCTTTGTTTATAATCTACCATGCTTAAACGGTTATATCTTCGTATCTTGATTGCTTACCTAGCTTCTTTGTTGCATGTTATGAACAGGATTGTTGTAGACATCCCTGGAACTGGAAATGTGAGCTTAGGTATACAACATAAAAAAATCTTCCTTTTATTTAACATTTCTAATCGATTTCTTACATTTTCATCATTCACAAGCTTCCAAGCACAACAACTTGGACCAAAAAAACAAAAAGGCTCATACCCTTTGTTGTTTTTTTTTGGGAAGAAGCTAAGTTGGCATGCATGGTTAGCTTCCACACATACATACATACATGCATCCATGTGTGCATGCTTACTTTATGTATACATCCATCCTTGTCAAGGAATATGATGCTTATTAATTACGCATGCTTCCTCTAAAAGTAAATCAAAACCACTATTTTTATCCTCTTTTCCCCTCATTTTTAGCTTAGAGATTTAGTAACAAACTCCAACAACATCATCCAGGAAAATGTATTCTCGATTGAACTCAAGAACCAAGGACTAAAATACTAATGTTGTAGCTTGGATTTGAAGAACACACACCCTTTAGATCGTTTTAGTAACTTCATCCACGCGTAGGAGGAGTTGATATCGTTAAGAAGAATATGAAGATGAACACGTGTAGGTGGGGTTTGTGCCACTTGTTTATGTGACCCAACAGAACATAGAACATATAATAGTGTTGTGTTGTGTTGTGCGGTGTGGTGGTGTATGTTGCAGGAAGGGAGATCTTGTCGTACACGGGGCCTTGTCCACCCATTGGAATTCACCGCTACATCCTGTTGCTGTTCAAGCAAAAGGGCCCTATTGGAATGATTGAGCAGCCAGCCACCCGAGCCAACTTCAACACTCGCCACTTTGCAACCCACCTCGAACTCGGCCTCCCCATCGCTGCTACCTATTTCAATGCCCAGAAGGAGCCTGCTGCTAAGAAGGTTGCCACCGCAGCGTGAATGCAATACCCACCCGTCACCCGTCACCAGATCATCCATCCGTATGGATGTATCTATAATGCATAATAATAATATATAAAAGTATGTACAAGAATAAGAAAGAGTATACAGCGAAGGGAAGTCCTAAGGATCTATGCTTCTTCCCTTCACCTCTCTTCACTCTCGTGTTTCTGTTTTAATTACTCTATGTCGATCCTTTATATATATATATATATGTATGTGTGTTTCTATGTTTTATGGTCGTGATAGTTCTTATCCTTTCTTGATAACATCATTAGCGGTTCTATTATATTACGGACCCTTTTGACTATGTTGTGCTTGGATGTGCTTGGATGCACTTATATTCCACAAGCCATTGATGGGTGAAGACCGCCCCTATTTAGTGATTCACGTGCCACTACAATAACATGGTATCCAAAGTGAGGAACCAAAGTCCATTGCCAGTAGAAATTGTCCACTTTGGTCTATTGTGATCGCCGTCAGCCTCACAATTCTAAAACATGACCCTACTCCAATTCATGACCCTGCTCCAATTAGTCTCGGTGACGGGCTCTATTACCATTACCATTTGTAATAGCCGAAGTCCTACTTCAATTAGTCATGGTGACGGGCTCTATTACCATTTGTAACAGCCCAAGCCCTACTCTAATTAGTATTGATGACGGGCTCTATTACCATTTGTAACAGCTCAAGCCCACCACTAACAGATATTGTTCGCTTTGGTCCGCCGTCAGCCTCATTGTTTTAAAACGTCTCTCTCCCTTGGAGAGATGTTTCCATGTCCTTTAAGGAATGTTTCGAGATCTCTCTCCTAAGGAAAGGTTTCCACATCCTTATAAGAAATTATTCGTTTCTCTGTTCAATCGACGTGAGATCTCCCACTAACATAGACCCAAGACCTAGCTAAATCTTTTCAAGAAAGGAATCCGCCATTAACAAGCTATGTGAAAAATTATCGAAGAGACCGCTACAACTAAGTTAACATTGACAATTCTACACCGTTAGATAGAAACTACAATACTCAACGATTTATAGGTATCGACCTCATTGAATAATTTGTCCACGTGCATCACTAGAATCAAACAGGTGTGAGGCTAGCTCTGCTATGTTTGGGCACATGGCAGCATGAGCGGTATGAATTTGAAGTTGAAGGCTTTAATATGGTTATGGAAGGTCCACAGATTGTTAAAGCAAAAGCCAAAGACTTGTTTGTCTGCTTGTTTGGGGCCGAACAAATGGTGACAAACTATTGTTCTTCTTCCCTGCAGGATTCCCTCCATGCAGTTCTTTTTCCACACACATTCATAAGATTTCTAATATATATATATATATGTACATGCACCTCGGTATGTACGTATATCGACATCTTTCGTTGTCGTTTTCTAGAGGAGTTACAAGTGGTAGACCAAATTTAAATTTGTAACGGTCCAAGTTCATTGTTAACAGATATTAGGCAGTTACATATTGCTATTAGCGTTATTGTTTTAAAACGTATATGCTAAGTAGAGGTTTCCAGCTAATATGAGATTTCACGGGGCTAGGAAGAGATTTCCATACACTTATAAGGAAGGTTTTGTTCTCTCTCCAACTAATATGAGATCTCACAATCCACTTCTTTTGAGGGCCAACGTCCTTGCTGTCACATCGCCTAGTTTCTAACACGGATACCATTAGTAACAACGATATGTAATGTGATATGAACTAAGAGACATCATTATACAATATGTTTCAATGAAGATGTGAAAAAAATATTGTTGAAATTATCAAAAGATATTTCAATTCATGCCACGTTGAGTAAGAATGATGTTTCATGTTATAAATTTTGGGTGGATTAATTTAGAGTAATTTAGAGTTATTGTATTTCATTGATGTATTTTAAAACTTTTAATTTACTTTTGGCTACAATTACATAATGTTTAGATTACACTTGCATAATGGTTAATTATGGCCATTAAGTATGACTGTTAACTCTTGGAATGCTTTAGTAGTTTAGGTTGCATGTAGAATCATTCAAGCTCGACAGGATCAATCTTGCTTGTAGAGTGATTCGAATCTCAATCAAGTGTTCTTGCCTTGAGATATTTGATCAATAAGAATCATTCAAGCTAGACATGATCGATCTTGCTTGTGGAGTGATTCGAATCTCAAACAATGTTCTTGCCTTGAGATGTTCGATCAACAAGGTAATTCGAATCTTACTCCCCTTGCAGTGATTCCTTATCGTATCATAACGGGCCAAAGACAATATCTATTAGTGGTGGGCTTGGGATAAAATTATACGAACAACGAGTACAAGACCTTTCTAGGGCTTGCTTTCGCTATACCCGAGTGATTATTTGACTTTAATAACGATCAATCCTATGATGTATGGTGGAGTTAGGCTTCATCAAGTGACGGTAATCTAAATTACCGATCGAACTCACTCAAAAGTGGAAGAAGTGATAGACTTACGTTACAACTAAACGATTATTTGACTTCAACACCGATCGATCCTAAGATGTGAGGTGGAGTCAAGGTCCATCGATGACGGTAAAAAGTGATAGATCTGAAACTCGAAAATAGTGTGTACTACTCGTTCTGCTACAAACTACATCAAACCATATCCCAAAAAGTTTGAGAAGAATGCGTAGGATGAATATCAAAAAGTTCTTAAACTTTTAGAATTATTTATTTAATTCTTGAATTTTTAAAAATATTTTATATAAGTTAAATCTAATAAGTTCGTGAATTGTTCTAGCAGAGAGGAAGATCCTTAGGAGGAGGAAGCAGAGATTTTGATTCGCCGACTCCATTTCGAACGATGAGTCCCATTGCAAGACCCCAAGAGGTATGTCCTTCAAGATGACAATGTATGAACCAAGCTCCTGGATTGTTCGCCCTGATTCTGATGGCCGCCCAGCCTCCGGTCGACACCGCTACTGTGTTTCTCTCCGGCGGATCGACGAGATTATACTTCGCCGGATCCCTGGCCACATTGAAATTCCCAAATCCTCTGCCGACGACGAAGAAATTGTGCCCATGGACATGAATTGGATGATTCTCCACATTCAAAAAACTTGTCCCCTGAAACACGATTTCCAAATCTGTCCCGTATGCAACTTCCAAAACCCTAGTTCCAAATTTTGCGTTCATGTTGTACGTCAATGGGTTCACACCCGTGTAATCATAAACCTTCGGAGGTTTTTCTGGAAAATCCGAAGAGTAGGTCTTAGTAGCCGTGTTCCTGTAATGAGATTCCAATATGGACAAAGCCGGACGAACGAAGGATTGATTGTTCATAGAAGCAAAGAAGCTCTTCCCGTTCAAACCCTGGCAAGATTTCCCAGATGGGCAATCTTGAAGGTTGAGGCTTATAGTTATGACAACTCTTTTATGAACTGTTTTAGGAACATTACATGGGTACATAGGAGATCCAAGGCTGCGGAGTTTGTTCAAAAATGCCGTAGCAAACGCAGTATCCTTCATTTCTGGGAGGTTTTCAGGTACTTTTGAGCTAAATTTCTTGATTTTTGTGCTGTTGTATCTCAAGAAGCCAATGGAGGTGGAATTGTTGAAGGGGAAAATTGAAGTTACATAGGGTGTGATAGTCATTGGGAACATTTGAGAGTGCTCTGGAACTTGATCTGTATTGAGCAGGAGAGTGGTGGTTTGGCCAGGAGCTATCATAATGGCTGTGGTATTGAAGGGCTTTGTGTATGCAGCATCAACTTCCACCACTGTCAATGTGTGATTGGCTATGGCGAAGAAAAGTTCATTGTTGAGTGCTGCATTGATGACTCTCAGCAGGTAAGTTTTCCCCCTTTCTACTGTTGAAATGAATGTGTCTGCATTGATTGATTGTTGTGATGATTGGAAATTATGTTTAGAAATGAGAAGTTTTGGTAGTGAAAGTGTTGGATTTACCTATGGTAGAGGAAGGATATAGAGGTCCTGGTAAGCCATTTATGGTGTAGGCATCAGAAACGTTAGGCCCTCCTCCATGTTTCAACATCTCGTTTTCAACTTCTTCCACATCTCCATTCCACCATTCACCTGTGTATGTGAAGTAAAAACTGAAGAACTAATCATCACAGATCATAGATCATGAACTTTTAGGAAAAATCATCAAACCAAAGCATCTAAAAGTACTGAAACAATGAAGGATTGGTTTGGAATGATTATTCGAAAGAGAAACTTTTAAATGAAAACACTGTTAAAAACCATGAATCTTTCTCTAGAGCTCTCGAACAAAGTACACCTTTTGTTCGACACTTGAGTCACTTTTGACTACACCTTCGTCCCCTTAATCGAGGCTCGACTTCTTCTTTGGAGCCCTCGAACAAAGTACATCCTTTTTTCGACACTTGAGTCACTTTTGACTACTCCTTCGAGGTTGACAACTTCTTTGTTCAACATTTGAGGATTATATTGACATGGCTAAGTTAAGGGCATGACTCTGATACCTATTATAAGCCACGAACCTCCACAATGGTATGATATTGTCCACTTTGAGCATAGGCTCTCATGGTTTTGCTTTTGGTTTCCCCAAAAAGCCTCATACCAATGGAAATGTATTTCTTACTTATAAACGCATGATCAACCCTTTAATTAGCCGATGTGGTACTTATTTTCCAACAATCCTCAACAAACACTTTTTCTATGAGCTAGGGAGAAACACTAATGTTCTCTGTTTAAGAATTTTTAAAATCACTTTTGATCATTAAACCAAGTCACTATCAAATTTTGATTGGTTTGAGAAGTGTTTAAATGGGTTAAAAGCATATTTTATTCTTTCTAAAGTCATCCCAAACTCACTCAAGACGAGCGAGACTTACCAAAGAGAATAGGAATCTCAGCTTCAATGGGAGAAGAGGAGAATGGGTAAGGCATGCGAGGGTAAATGATGAAGGCACCATGCACAGAAGCTCGTTGCCATGAATAATGTGCATGCCACCATAGTGTCCCTCTTTGATCATTCACTGAGAACTTGTATGTGTATGATTCACCAGCTCTGATAGGACACTGTGTTATGTAAGCTGGACCATCTGCCCATCCTGTTCTTAGTTGCTTCACCCCATGCCTGCAAATCATCAGATTTGTTATGGATTGAACTTGTTTAGCTTAGAGTTGAAAAGTCGAACTTTTTTATGTGTAAATTTGCTTATTTATAGGCTCATCTCGTGGAGGGAAAAGCCAAAATTGAGTTCTAAATGTGTAATGTTGTTTGGCAAAGAATGCTTTGTTCTATATTTAGAGCGTATAGCATGTTTGAAACTTACCAATGAATGGTTGTATTTTCATTCATGCAATTGTTGACCTTGATTCGAACAGTATCACCTTCATGAACTGCAATGGTTGGCCCTGGATACTGTCCATTCACAGTTAGAAGTTGCTTTGTATGGCCCAACCTTCTCACCTTCTTCCACTCCACCTTATAGGAAACAAAATCATCACACTTTTGAGTTGAAATGGCAGAGTAATGTCAATAACCACCAGGATGTTCATATGTTTTTAGAGCCAAAAAAAAAAAAACAAAAAAGACGCTTTCTTCATCGAGCTTACATTAAACTCAAAGCGTTTAATGACAGGAGAAGCAAAGCTAAATGACACAAAACCAGCTAGGAAGATGCTTATGAATATCAGCAACATCCCACATTGCTGGCTGAGGCTCCCCATTGTCATCAAGTTAGCTAACAATCTATATACTACACAAAGTTGCACTTTTTGCTCACTTTGAACTCAAATTGTGCTGTCATTTGGCACAGTTTGTGAATCCTTTTAAAGTTGTGGGGGTTGGTGTGTAAGTGGGGTTAATTGCTGCTGATATCGTATGGGCAATGTCAATTGGTTGTTTAATTATTGATATGAAGATTAGGTGTTTGGCTACTGAAATATTATTGATTCTTATTGCATTTTACATGAAATTATCATCCTATTTACAAGCTTTGCATAAAGTTCCATATAGTTTTGTTTAATTTGTCAACTTCCTAGATATCCTCTTGCCATTTCAATCAAAGAACTTGATTATTAGTGTGAAAAATCAAGACCCAAAATTGAATTGGGTTGGTATGAGTTTATCTTGTTTGTAAAGTGATAATGTTAAGGTTATCTAAGAAATGAGCAGCTTCAGACCACTTTGTTACAGATGGAGGCTCGGGGACGGTAGACACATCGAGATTAATGAGGATCCATGAATCGCTAGTATAGGGCGCTTCAAGCCAGACTAGGCCTACGAAAACTATGAAGGTCGTTATATTGACTCTTTTAAAGATGGATCTGTCAAATGTAGTAGAGTCTAGTTGTCCCATGAGAATAGATGATTGAAGCTAACGCCCTATATAATTTAATTTAGTGGAATAATTTTGATTTAACACGTTCTTTTCGTTCTTTGGGGAGATGTGTTCTACTCGACAAAAGTTTTATGTATGATTATATTATTATTTTTCCTGTTCATGAATGTTGAAATATTGCATTAGAAAATTCAAATGGTCCAATATTGCAAGTATATTGCATCTACTCCATTTGAAATTTGAGTGTCATTGGCCCTACCAGGGTTGCCTAACCTTCTGAATAAACTTAGTAACATTGCACTGTTTGAATTTTCAAAATTTCCCCAAATATTATATTCTATCAACATCAATTTAAAAGATTAATCAAACCGATTCTTCTACAAAATTTTCAGCCGAACTAGCTTTGAGTCTCTACCCAGTGATTAAAAAAAATGTGTATTTGGTCGAGTATAGCTAATATGACTTTCTTGATCTATAGTTCCTCTTATTTCTCTCTCGACTCATGCTTGAATCACCTAAACAGTTTGAACCTTCGAAGATTAGGTGGGTAGGTGAAATCTCCCGACTCTAATTGTTTTTAGGAGAGACCTTTCTTTTGAAGTGGTTGTATCCTACCCTAATGAGTTGAGAATTCGCCCAAAAGGCCAAAATAACATTAAAATATATAAAGTTCAAAAAGTGGTGGCTCTAATTTTATGAAGTTTTTCCCAATGATACAGCCATAACAAAGAATGCAACCAAATAATCCCTTGGACAGCAAGTTGGAAGCCTATAATTATATATATACACACATATAGATATATATAGATACAGATATATAAGGAGCATTTTTTTCTATGCTGATGATCTCAGAATGTTGGAAAGCAAGTAAGAGGGTTGGTAGTAGAAAATTCTTGGCAATTTCTTCTTCCTAACAGTTACATTTTATTTTTAGTACCAAGTTTTAATGAGCTTACAAATGCTCTTTTAAACCTCTTCATTTGGAAACAATTTAGAAATACTTTGGAAAATGTGTAAATGAAACTCTCGAGAAGATAGAAGATTTCCAAGCATAGTAGCTTTTGAGCCTATGAGAAAAGAGACGCTCAAACGTCTCATTACAAATTTTATGACAATCAAATGTTATTGGACTAAATAGTGGTATCCCGTCAATTTAATGAAGTTGCATATAGACGAGTCTAAATACGAGATAATAAGAAAAAAAAATCTAGTTCTCTTTCTAAAATGAGTGTTAGGGTGTATTAACACATATTTGGCAAACAAAAATTCAGAAAGTACTTTCTACTTGGATGGAACAAACTTTTGCATATTATTTACAAGAAAAGGGGTGTATTTCCTCTATATTTCAATAGTTCAAAGATGAGGGACAAAATCATACTCTTCTTGTTCGTTCATTAAACTTAAGGGACCAAAGTGAAATTTGCCTCATCGAGCACTTTTTCTCCCAGGGAAATGGTGACCAGATCTCACCTTCTGCCTCCTGTCTTTAGCAGCTAAATATATGAACATGAAGTCAACTCTGAAGGACTGCAATCTTTTGAGTCGATTCATCAACTGCTTCACTTTTCACCTCAGAACTCGTTTCTTCCTCCTGTGAAGATTTATAAATGCATAAAAGTTGCATCAAAAGAGAGAACTTTGGTACTGATGTACGTTTCCTTTTAGTACTTACTTTTTCATTTTCACTTTCATACTTCAAGAGAGATTTGAGTCATACTTTTAATAAGTTGGTTTATTATAACTAGGGTTCATGTAAATTGGATTTATGGAGCTTAACTTATTTCTTTCTATAAGCATACTAACATAACAAATTTAGATTTGATTTCCTAACCCTATGCTAAACAATTCTATCTCATGAGCTAAGTGACTTAAGCTCTACATCTATGCAAAAAAGGCTTAGAAATATATAAGACAGATTTCAAATGTATCTCTTTTATCTCTGATAGGACATATGATCACAGAACCATATATATATATATATACACACGAGCTAAGAGTTTATCATTGTCATCCAAAATGATTTGAATATATGGCCGAGATGTCTAAATATAACATATCCCTCGTATCTGTTTTAAACTTTGAACCGATCACATCTAATGCATCAAAATTCTAGCAAGATGAGTGATTCATACGAAGGAACAAGGAATAGGGATACTATTTATTACCTCAGACTTCTCCTTCGGTATTACCCCTACACACCTCGATGCACTAATGCTAGCACTTTTGAAGAGGTGGGCACTCTTCTCTTCCCCCCTGCGTTCATTTTGTGCATTTGAGTTTATATTTCCAGAAACAATTTTGGAAGCCATAGCAAAGAAGAAGTGAAAACCTACCTTCCAAATTCATTGTTATGCTCTGCGTTCTTGTGCTCAGGTGGAGTAACCCGCTCCCTGAAAATATGATATATGATAAATTTAGATGGAAATGAAGTATTTACTGCAAATCAATGCGTACAAATCAACCTTCTGAGCGTTCTTGTGCTCAGCGTTCATTGTTATGCTCAGCGTTCTTGTGCTCAGGTGCAGAATTTCATAACTTACCCTCGTACAGGAAATAAATTATCATTCTGATACCATATTTCTCGACACAAGATCTTAAAATTATAATATACTGCCACAGACCATCAATCCTTTGTCCAGAAGGAGAACAGAGGAAAAGGATATAGACAATGCTTATTAGTTATTTGATCATGTGGCTTCTTAAAATTGTATCATTGACTTGAAGAGAACAACCAAATTTCTATTCGAATTATTACCGAGGTAAGGAAACGTTCTGCCTTTGAAGTGGAGCACTTCTTTGACCTTTACTGAAGTTCTCTTCCAGATGCGCAAACTGAAGTTTAAATCGATCAACACCACTGACATGTGCAAGAGGAAGAAATGGATTATTAACTGATGAATCAAGCAAATATTACTTTTATCTTGGATCAACCATTTGTATCATCATAACATGTAATGTGGACTAGATTGATAGAAAATCAATATGCAAAAGAAAGATTGTTTACTTTATGACATAGGCCCATTCCATAACTAATTGAACTCTAAAAGATGTTAATATTCAATTGTAGAGCCACTACCTTGGATAGATAAAGGTAGATTGACCTCCATCGTGTAGGCCCTCCTGACGCATTTCGGGATGATACTCTAAAATCTGTAGACTTCATCCAAGAAATTCATTACATTCTTAATTAAATTTGATCGCCCATAATTTTGGCGGGCAACCTTCATCTCCAAAACTTAGACAAAAACTTCATCAATCAAAATTTCAGATTTTCATCGTGAAGGTAAAAACTCTTCTTATATATATAATACTTAATATAAATTACTGTTAAAACAGCACGTTTCAAGTTGCTAGGCTACATACCTCTGCATAAATTAACTCTCTAACATCATCTTTTGTTAATCTCTTTCTCTCAAAGTCAAACTCAAGCTTTGAAATTGGTTGAATAGAAGGTTCAATTTCTGCTTTCGTCATATCATTGAAGTAGGAATCCGTAAGTGCCTGAAATTGGATTCAGTACACGCAGATATACATAATTACCAAGATTTTTAAAAGGATTTTACAAGGGAAATAAAATTGGTCGGCAGATTCCACTTACCTCTGCAGCAGTTAGACGACGTTTGGGATCAAATGCCAGGAGGCGTTCCAGTAAACGGAGTGCCAATGGGTCGGCATTAGGAAACTTTCGTGAGAATGGAACTGGTGTTTTCTTACGCATGTTTCCCAGGTACCTTCTTGCCTTTTCATTCCGAATCTTGAAATAGATTAAAAATACAAAAGGGTGCAAATGAGAAGGTTTCAGAGGTGAGTAAATTTGAATGATTCTTCTAACATAACTTTGATGCATGAACCTAAAATCGTGAATTATTCATATGTTTCATGCTTTGAAACTACGGAAATTCGTAAACTGGTATAATAATTGTCAGTTTATCTCATTACCCCAGTAAAACAAATAAATAACTGAGTCAACCAACCTTCGCTACGGATTCAGCATCAGGAGTTCCAAACAGATCGGTAATTAAATCTAACTGGTGAGCCACATTTTTTCCAGGAAACAAAGGTTTTCCCGAAAGCATTTCTGCAAATATGCATCCGATACTCCAAATATCTATAGCAGGGGTATACTGAGAAAATAAAATAAAATTAATCCGTCAAAATTTGACATATCACATAGCAGTCATTTTAATTCTACCCTAGAAAGATTTGCCCACGTTCTTCTTGCAATGGGCATTTAGGAAATAATCTAATTACAATGCCCTCTCAAAGTACTACTATGGTCACATGTTGTTAATGGGATATTGAAGGAGGATACAAGTATAATATAATAAACGTAGGTGTGTATAAAAATGAGCAATACAATGATTTTGGAATCATTTGAATTAGTACATCAGAAAAATATTTTGCACGTCCATGTAATCTCGAGAATCAAATATTCCTAAGCTTTAAGGACTCTGTACTCAACCACTCAACAGCTGGTAATTGAATAATTAAATGTGATCTCTTGAAGATGTAAAGTTGCTTACTCTCGAGAAAAATGATCCACAGAGTTCGGGAGCCCGATACCAGCGAGTTGCAACATAATCCTTCACAAAAGTCGAGAATAAACCCAAGGAAAAAACGAACTTGACAAATGAGTTGAATGTCATGATTTTCATAACCAAAGAAAGGAAGGAAGAAAACCTTACTGTCCAGAAAATAGTAGATGGCGCGTCACTAAAAGATACTCGAGCTAGTCCAAAATCACATATCTTCAGTCTGCAGTCAGTATTAGCAAGTATGTTTTTTGGCTTCAAATCTCGATGAAGAACATTTGCTGCATAATAATAAAGGAAATTAATGGCTTAGTTAAGAATAATTTGAGGTGACAAAGCCAATTGTATCAGTAAGAGCACCAACCGGCATGTATATATTTTAGGCCACTAAGAAGCTGGTACAAGAAAAATTTATGCTGCTTGGCAGAAAGATCATTATTTTCCTTAATTACGTGGTGAAGATCAGTCTTCATCAACTCAAAAACAAGATAAATATCTTTAAATTCTCGCTGTGAGGGGGGAAGCATGATATGTTTTATCTCTACAATGTTCGGATGATGGAGCATCCGGAGGAGCTTAATTTCTCTTAGGATGCGTATGGCATCAGATACATGCTCAAAAACATCATGAATTTTCTTGATAGCAACCCTTTCACCAGTTTGGGTGTCAATTGCAGAACCAACAATTCCGTAGCTTCCTTTCCCAATCACTTCCTGAATATGGTATCGGCTTCCTTCTCCATACTCTGTGAAAAATTCTGAGTGCTTCTCGCCCTGCAGAACCATTGTCAGCAGCAGTGAAAAACTAAAACTGGAAAAGACACATGAATGCCTAAAAGTTCTCTTTTACTTCATCTTTACCTTCTCTCTCTCTCTCTCTCTCTTTTTTTTTTTTTTTTTCCCTAGTTTGTTTGATGTCCAACGCAAAATCATAATATGCAAATAGGATTCCACACTAACATCCTAAGGAGGGTGGAAGAGATCCCAGTAATAATGATTACGGCGAACGAATTTGAGTGTTGAATTAAAGCTTTATTTCAACTATAAAAGAAAAAACACAAAATGTAACCTACGATTTTCACATGCTCTTCTTTGGGTTGCCTTATAATACATACTACTGTGATCTCCTTTTTTTCATATCAGTACAATCTTCAATAGCAAAAAGCAAAAAATGGACAAAAAACCGTGCCTATGCTTGTTTAAAATATATATTTTTTCAATAATTATGAGTGTTCGAATTAGCTTTTACACATCTTGACTACTCTCATAGAACATCTGCCTAATCCTGTTGCATTTGCCATATGTGCATGGTTAAAATTGAAATACTATGAATCAGTGATTACTTCTCCTGAATTAAGTTTGTATCATTTGAAAAGGTATAATAAATTATTATTATGAGCAACTATATAAGCGGCATTTTTCCCGTCAAAAAAACCCAGACCAGAAAATGAAACAAAAAGGAAGAGGGGCTTGTGGGTTTATCATCATCTACATGGTGAGTAGTCAAATAAGCTAAATGGACAGAGAAATCTTCATTTGATAACTGTAATACCCAGAATCCCAGAATTGAACATAAATAAATAAAAGAACTGGCTCATAGTGTAATATTACAGAAACATGAAAGCATAGTAATACATAACCAAATGGTTGTTCTTGAAAACTCGGTTGATCATATATTGGATGCAAGAAAGCAGTAAAACAAGCCAAATAATTTACATGAAGAATAACTGAACTGGATTAGTAGAACCAGAAATCCAATTCTAGTAATAAAAACACATGATTAAAGAGACGGAAATCAAATTGAGACTAAAAATACTCAGCAGGTCTGAAACAGGAAAGGGAAGATGGGGAAGAAGCTCCAGCTAACCTTACTGGCGCGATCCATGGTAGCGCAGTCTGCCTGAGAGATTCAAGTGGATTCAAGGCCCTAATCCTGCAATGTTTGACATTGTTACAATCGCTGAATTTCCAAATATTAGGTGTTATATGGTCGGAGGCCCGAATCGATTGTTCAAATGAGAAATTAAGAAAAAATGTGCGGCGGTGAAACCAACGACAAACATCGACCACGAGAATCGCACTCACCGAATAAAACCAGGAGTAGCCTTACACGGTACTGATTCAGCTCTCCGCCAATCGATTCCAGCATTTTCCGTTCTCCCTCTTTCGCGATTCTCTCGGTGGCCAATCATCTTCGCTACGAAGTCTGGTCCAATCTGAATCTCCTCGTTACGTTTTCTTGTCTCTCTCTCTCTCGATCCCGCCATTGAAATCGGCTCCAACCTCCAACCCGCCATTCTTTTCAAAAAAAAATTCATTTTGTTAATTTCCACCAATTTTATATTATATGAAATCAAATTGCATAAGCTAACTTTTGAATTAAAAAATTAACTTAAAAGTTGTACGGTGGATTTTCTTTTCACAAAATTATTAAAATATAATTAATAAAGTGGATTCATTGTGTAAAGATAAGATATACGCCTTTTGAGTTTTGTCTTTATTAGTTATTTATTTAAATGGGTTGCACGTGCGGCTGTGCTTTCGCGGCTGACTAACACGCGCTTCTCTGCGTCTCATTCGTTATCTCAAAGAATTTCTCTCTGAGATCCCTTTTGATGTAGGCAAAAATTTGTGAAGTGTTCCCCACTCGCAGTCGTGTATAAATCGTTTCACAAAAAGTAAAGACGCGTGGGTTGATATATATATATATATATATATATTTTTTTTTTCTTTTTTTTTTGTTTGGTATATTTTACTCTCGTATCCACTAAATTCTAACTACAAAGACGAGTCACTTTTGACTACACTTTTGAGGATCCTTCTCTAAAGTCCGAGTCATGCCAAGTCACTTTTGACTCCGCCTTTGAGGCTTCTATAATACAGCCCTCCTTAATTAATCGAGGTTCGACTCCTTCTCTGGAGTCCTCGAATAGTCACTTTTGACTCCACTTTTGAGGGTCCTTCTCTGAAATTCGAGTCATGCCAATTCACTTTTGACTACCCCTTTGAAGTTCTACAGTCTCTCCATATTTAATCAAGGCCCGACTCTTTGTTTGGAGTCCTCGAACAAAATACACCATTTGTTCAATACGTAAGTCACTAGCCTCCTACAGGTCTTACAAATGGAGATGTATTACTCGATCATTTTCTAAATTAGCCCATATTTACTCATTCCAATCATTCTCAACCATTTTCACGATTAAAAGTCATCAATTTTGATAATGAAACTTTTTGGTGACCCACCGATTAAATATCCACATGGAATTGAAACGCAACTTGTAAATGTTTGTTTCTTAATTCTGTCACACAGAGGAGGGAATAAACTGAACAGGGCAAAAGAGAATAAAGGCCAAATCATAGTTTAAATAGGGAAAATGAGTGATAGTGTTGCCACTGGCTAAGCCTGCTACACCCACTGCTTTCTTCTTTATTCTTCTCTCTGTTGAGCTAAAAGGGTGCGCGAAACTGTTAACACTGTCCAATCCCAACAGTTTCTTGCCGCGCTGATTGAAAAAAGATTGGAAGGGTCGATGCCCCTTTTGCTTGAAACAGTGTAAAGTGGATTTCAGCAGACTGGTTCCCCAACTTGTTCACCTTTGTATTCCATTGATGTGGACTCCATAATTTTCCAACTCAGTGCTTCACAATTGGGATTTTGGACTCCAAGAAGAGATCGGGATGGGTCGTGATTCCTAGCAACTGAGCCTTTTTTCTGGGGCCGCGAAATCCTTAAGGTCCTACTCTAACCCACTTGCTTGTTTCCGATGGTGCCTTCTCATGCCCTTTATTCAATCTCTTTTACCTCTTTTTAATGACCCTTTTCACTCTGAATTAAGATATGTTTGTCGGGATTTTCATTCATTACTCACATTCTGATTCTGTTATCTGGCGGTAATACTATTGAAATTTCGATATCTATATTGCTGCTGTTGTGTGTGTATGGTTTCTTTGATTTAGTATCTGTTTCAGTCTTGAATTCGAGTTTGGAGCGTCTTGTTTGTTCATCTAAAGTAGGGAGTTGTTGTTCTATTCAAGCAGCTGGATCAGTCGATAATTCCTCTGTTTGGCTTTGAAGCGCTTGAAATCTATGCTTGACATGATGGTCTCACAAGGGGCTTTCCTTTACTGATTTGAGCTTCCAAAGACTTCTTGTGGTGACCCTGAGATTGGTGTTTGATGCTAATTCTAAGGCAATGGAGAGGGTTATGGCCGGATTGTTACACTAGCGTTCGCCTTTTCGACTTGGTAAAGATAATATGAAGAACCTTCTCAAGAAGTTCCATATCATGTCCAGTGGTCAGTCAGAGGATAAAGCAGAAGGGTCTACTTCATCAAGGCGCAGTAAATTAATTGAGGTTTCATCGTCTGATAAGCTGCTATCTCGCTCTCGACCGACCTATTTTAATTCTGAGCATGAACCCTTCTCGGGGATATCCGGTTGGTTGAACTCTGTTACAAACAGGCGTTGCACCAGCCCGACATCATCTTCGGATCCTACTGCAGGGGAGATAATGGAGCCATCTGTTTCAATGTCTAGCAGAGAGGCTGCAGTGGATACATCAAGGCGTGATTCGAGGTTGAGTAATTCGAGGGATCATGATATAGAGGAAGAGAATCAGATACAGCTTGCTTTGGAAATGAGTGCCAGAGAGGATCCTGAGGCGGCTCAGATTGAGGCTGTGAAGCAGATCAGTTTGGGGTCGTGTGATCCTGCTAACACTCCAGCTGAAGTTATTGCCTTTAGATATTGGGTAAGTTTTCTCTGTTCATGATCTGATTTAATGTAGTTGACTCCTACATTCTGTTCTCCTGCTATACTTCTTACTTTCATATCATAATTCCAAAGCAATTGTCCTTTGATTGACTTCAATTTTATAATATCTCTTAGACATAAAGCCATATTAAATATTAGTTTTCTGGTTGTTAATTGAGATGCTTAAAATCAATGACTTAGAACTTTGTTTATGTGAGATTCCACATTGGTTGGAGAGGGGAACAAGTGTCAGCGAGGACGCCCGGCCTCAAAGGGGGTGGATTGTGAGATCCCACATCGGTTGGAGACGGGAACGAAACATTCTTGTGGAAACCTCTCCCTAGCAGACACGTTTTAAAACCGTGAGGTTGATGGCGATGCGTAACGGGCCAAAACGAACAATATCTGCTAGCAGTGGGCTTGAGCTATTACAAATTGTATCAGATCCAGTCACAGAATGGTGTGCTAGCGAGGATGCTAGGCCCCTAAGGGGGGTGGACTGTGAGATCCCACATCGGTTGGAGAGGGGAACAAGTGCCAGCGAGGACGTTGGGATTCGAAAGGGGGTGGATTGTGAGATCCCACTAGTTGGAGACCAAAACAAAGTATTGTTTATAAGGGTGTGGAAACCTCTCCCTAGCAAACGCGTTTTATAGCCTTGAGGGGAAGCCCGAAAGGAAAAGTCCAAAAAGGACAATACCTGCTAGCGGTGGGCTTGTACTGCTACAATAACCTTGATAGTGTATGGGACTGACAAGAACACATTCATTGGAGGATAATAGTTTGTGGATTCAGTATTGTTGCTCATGAACTCGTGGGAAAAGGAGGATTGAAGAAAAGTGGGTGGCTATTCAAGATAACTCAGAAGGCCTATCATACGGTGGATTGGGAGTTCTTATCCTTGGGGAAAAGGGTGTGGCTGCAGAGGGCTTAAATGGATGCTGATAGAGTGGTGGCCTCAAGGATCCGTCTTCTTCTGTCATACATGTTTTAGCTGGAGATTAGTTGGACAGTTTCTGAGTTTGAAGGGGGAAACTCCTATTGATCTTACTTTTGGACAATGACATAGGCAATGAAGAATATGTTCAATGTGCTAGACTTATTTGAATTGTTATGGCATAAAAAGGCATTTCATTATTTTTCCAACCTCTGTTTGGCCGTAGCAAAACGTACAACCGTTAGTGTACGAAATTGTTTACAATAACGTACCTTATTGTGTGCTTTACTTTGTTTTACATATATTCCTATCTAAGCCATCACATATCGTAGCTTTACGTGTGCTTCGCAGAATTACAATTCTCTTAGCTATGATGACAAGATCTTGGATGGCTTTTACGACCTATATGGAGTCTTTTCTGATTCCACCTCAGAAAGAATGCCTTCCCTAGTTGATCTGCAAGGAGCACCAATGTCTGACAGTGTCACTTGGGAAGCAGTTCTGATCAACAAAGCTGCTGATGCAAACTTACTAAAACTAGGACAGACAGCATTGGAGATTGCCATCAAGACGAGGTCGGAATCTCCAATTTCTGTAAATCGTTATTTGGTGCGGAAGCTTGCTGTTTTAGTTTCAGATCATATGGGTGGACCAGTGGGGGATCCTGAAAAGATGTTGAGGAAATGGAGAAATCTTAGTTACAGCTTGAAAGCAACCCTTGGTAGTATGGTTTTTCCTCTTGGCTCCCTTACCGTTGGGATGGCTCGTCATCGTGCATTGCTATTCAAGGTACTTCCACCCCATATTTATTCCTAATGTTATTATTGATTGCTTTTGAGCTTTAGCTATTGAAGATTTTTTGTCTGGCTGCTCGGGGCTTGCTTTCGCTGACTTGAATTTTATACGTGTACCTAGCTTTTGGCAGACGGTGTGGACATCCCTTGTAGGTTGGTGAAAGGACCACAGTACACAGGTTCTGATGATGTAGCAATGAACTTCGTAAAGATTGATGATGGAAGGTAGCTGCTATTATATTGCATTTTCATCTTGCAGTAGAGTCTGTGAGCTTCTGGTTTTCTTAAAAAAATCTTCTGTTTTTGTTTTCGTGTCACTGTGTTTTTCTTTTTTGCCTCTTTTCTCCTGAGGTTGTGCTAGTACACGAGCCTTACATACGAGTCGACGTAATAACCAAATACACACTTCTAGCATAACTAATTAATTGCTTGATTTCTCTTGTTATTGAAGTGGGAGTCATATTGCAAACAGAGGTTGGAGAATTGAGCTACTTGTCTTATTTATTTGGGAACTTCAAAGTCAGAGATCGTGTATTGAAATTCTGATCCTTTGAATTCCAGGGAGTACATTGTGGATTTAATGGCAGATCCTGGTACACTTATTCCGGCTGATGTTGCTCGATCGCTTATAGAGTATGATGAATCCGCCTTTTCAGTCGGTCTGCTTTCTAGAGATGTTGGTTCCTCTCAGACTGGCTTTTCAAGCTGTGGGGTTGGCAGTTCATTAGAGGAAAATCTAGATTTTGGTGCCACAAAGGAATATGATCCTCCCAATGTTGACAAGGGGCTACCACACGATTTTGCTAGCAAACCAAATTATCCTGGCATGCACGTAAGATCACCTTCTTGGACTGAGGGTGTTAGCTCGCCTGCAGTGCGCAGAATGAAAGTAAAGGATGTTTCGCAATACATGATTGATGCTGCCAAAGAGAATCCGCGATTGGCTCAGAAGCTTCATGATGTGTTGCTTGAAAGCGGTGTAGTTGCACCCCCGAACTTGTTTACCGGGGTATATCCCGACCAAATAGATGTTATTGTCGGGTCAAAGCCGCCAACTGAAGACAAGGATCAAGGTGGAAAGGTGTCTCGTCTCTGCAACAGTGCAGATAAGAAAGCTTCTCATTCAGCTAATTTTTTGCCTCCTTTGCCTCAGCCCAGACTACTTTCTAAAGCAAGCCCTACCCATGGCCAACAACAGCATCTTAAACCTCTGGAGCGCAACCTCTCTCATGATTCAAGAGAAGCACCTGGACAGCCTATAGCCTTGCCATTTGAGGTAATTCCAGTGAAGTACGGGAGAAATAGGCCTGTGGCTGCAGCAGCAGCAGCTACTGCAGCTGTTGTTGCATCATCAATGGTCGTAGCTGCAGCCAAGAGTACCGAGGCAAATCTTGAAATTCCTGTATCTGCTGCTGCCACTGCCACTGCTGCTGCAGTGGTTGCAACAACTGCAGCAGTCAACAAGCAGTATGAGCAGGTTGAGGCTGATGCCGCTCTTTATTTGCAGCACGGAAGTGGAGATCGGGAGCAGGACGCTTATGGAGAAAATTCAGAGTGTGAACGAATATCTGATAGATCAGCAGGGAATGAAAGCACAAAATCTGATATTACCATTGACGACGTAGCAGAATGCGAGATCCCATGGGAAGATATCTCCTTGGGAGAGCGTATTGGACTTGGTCCGAACTACTAATCCATACCTTGTGATATTCTATTGAAGTTTTCAAAATTTGATCATGTCCAATATGAACTTAGTTCAGTTTTGTGACAGCTATAAGTACTTTGTGCTGCAGGGTCTTATGGGGAGGTCTATCATGGAGATTGGCATGGAACTGTGAGTTCTTTTATACAAACTGAAAAATGCAACCTTGTTAATAATAGATCTCAACCGTGTGGAGGGCTCTGCTCGTGTATTCCGTTCTTTGTTAATTTTTAATCATGTCCGG
The DNA here is from genome assembly GCF_002738365.1 of Cucurbita moschata. Lineage (NCBI taxonomy): Eukaryota > Viridiplantae > Streptophyta > Magnoliopsida > Cucurbitales > Cucurbitaceae > Cucurbita > Cucurbita moschata. The sequence goes on from NW_019268535.1 coordinate 328,486, forward strand.
GTGTAGACCGTATAACCACCATCTGTTTTGCAGGAGGTAGCTGTGAAGAGGTTTCTAGACCAGGATATTTCTGGTGAATCTCTTGAAGATCTCAAAAGTGAGGTACTGCCTCGTCTACTTTTACTTCAAGACATTTGCAATGTCCTCTGATTATGAATTGTAGCATTGAAAATATTGGGTAGACAATTGTTCTAGAGAGGAGTTCGTTGAGTTCTAGAGTGTAAATCCCAGATGTAACTTGGCTGTTCAAAATTCGTTGTTAGATATTTAATTAATTCATAATTTAGTCCCCAATGTCTGAATTCAGTTAGTTTATCTATCTATGCATTTTATATTCTAGAAAGAGGAAGAACGATTACGGAGTACGTGGGATGTTGCATCTCTTAACACTAACAAGGTGGGGAATTGTGAGATCCATCGTCGGTTGGAGAGGGGAAAGAAACATTCTTTATAAGGGTGTTGAAACCTTTCCCTAGCAGATGCATTTTAAAAACCTTGAGGGGTCTGAAAAGGAAAGCCCAAAGAGGACATTGGGCTGTTACAAATGGTATTAGAGCCAAACACCAGGCGATGTGCCAGCGAGGAGGCTGAGCCCCGTAGGGGGTGGACACGAGGGGGTATGCCAACAAGGACGCTGGGCCCTAAGGGGGGTAAATTGGGGGGTCCACATCGATTGGAGAAGAGAACGAGTGTCAGCGAGGACACTGGGTCCCGAAGGGGGTGGATTGTGAGATCCCACATCGGTTGGGGAGGAGAACGAAACATTCTTTATTAGAGTGTGGAAACCTCTCCCTAGCAGATGCATTTTAAAAACCTTGAGGGGAAATCCGAAAGGGAAAGCCCAAAGAGGACATTGGGCTGTTACAAATGGTATTAGAGCCAGACACCAGGCGATATGCGAGCGAGGAGGCTAAGCCCTGTAGGGGGTGGACACCAGGGGGTATGCCAGCAAGGAAGCTGGGCCCGAAGGGGGTGGATTGTGAGATCCCACATTGGTTGGGGAGGAGAATGAAGCATTCTTTATTAGAGTGTGGAAACCTCTCCCTAGCAAACGCGTTTTAAGAACCTTGAGGGAAAGCGCGAAAGGGAAAGCGGAAAGAGGACAATATCTGCTAGCAGTGGGTTTGGGCTGTTTCACGTTATGTTCTCAAGTCTGCCTTCTTTGTGGTTATTATTGTATATATAGCCAGGAATTGTTATATTTTTCAGTATCTTATGGCTGTGATTTCTACTAAAAGGTACGAATTATGAAACGGCTTCGGCATCCAAACGTTGTTCTCTTCATGGGAGCCGTGACACGTGCTCCCAATCTTTCTATCGTTACAGAATTTCTTCCCAGGTACATCAGTTCTCCAACATATGTTACTAACACATCATATTCCCATTAAACAACAATAACATTGTAATTCTTAAAGTGGAAACTATTCATACATGTCCAATGGTGTTTTGACTGCAGAGGTAGCTTGTACAGGTTAATACACCGTCCCAACAATCAATTAGACGAGCAAAAGCGATTAAGAATGGCCCTTGATGCAGTACGGTTTTGTTTATATAGTTAATTCCTGTTTCATCTTCAGACCATATAAATCAGGGATTTTGTCAAGTGACCTTCTAATAATTGACATAGTTTTCAGGCTCGAGGAATGAATTATTTGCACAATTGCACCCCCGTTGTTGTACACCGTGATTTGAAGTCTCCAAATCTTCTTGTTGATCGGAATCGGGTTGTGAAGGTGGCGTCCTTGTTTCATTGCTCGGTTTTTTGTCAAGCTAGCTATAAACTTCTGGCATAGTCCACTGTTAACTATATTATTTTCGTTTAGGTATGCGATTTTGGTTTATCAAAAATGAAGCACAGCACGTTTCTTTCTTCAAGGTCGACAGCGGGAACAGTGAGTAATTTACTTATACTTCGTTATTCTTCCGAACGCAAACTTCTTTCTTTTGTTTCAATATACTTGATGAAATTTCTTAGAAAAGAAAAGAACTGTGAAATCCACATAGATCGGAGAGAGGAACGAATGTCAGCGAGGACGCTGGGCCTCGAAGGGGGGTGGATTGTGAGATCCCACATCGATTGGAGAGGGGAACGAAGCATTATTTACGAGGGTGTGAAAACCTCTCCTTAGTAGACGCGTTTTAAGAACCTTTAGAGGAAGCCCGAAAGGGAAAACCCAAAGAGGACCATATCTGCTAGCGGTGGACTTGGGCTGTTACAAGAACTCCGGGAATCTTGATTGCAAGTTTTCAACCATGTGAAACCATGTTTTAAAGATGTATTTTTCGTGTTGTTATCCTTCAGGCTGAGTGGATGGCTCCAGAAGTGTTGAGAAATGAACCTTCAGATGAAAAGTAAGATTTTCACATGGCTTCATTTTGAACTTCTGTTGAAGATTTAATGAAGTTTGTGTCATTTGAAAAGAAATCCACTTGGATGTCCTCTTCTTATTCTTAATCATTTTGGTTATATATTATGTTCAGGTGTGACGTTTATAGTTACGGAGTCATACTATGGGAACTTTCTACAATGAAACAGCCATGGGGAGGAATGAACCCGATGCAAGTTGTTGGCGCCGTTGGCTTTCAGCATCGCCGTCTTGACATCCCAGACAATATAGATCCTGCCATTGCTGACATTATTAGGAAATGCTGGCAAACGTAAGTATTAAACTGTTGCTTCAAAGAAGAAATAGACTCTTATTTTGCCTCATTCCAATTTTAAGCATGCACATATGGGTGTAAGGTTAAGTTTATGGGTTGTGGTTTGTGGGTTGTGGGGTGGGGTAGTAAGCAGGGAACGGAGCTCTCTCACTGTGAGATCCTACATCGGTTGGAGAGGGGAACAAAACACTCTTATAAGTGTTTGGAAACCTCTTCCTAAAAAGACACGTTTTAAAATCGTGAGGCTAACGACGATACGTAACGGGCCAAAGCAGACAATATCTGCTAGCGGTGTGTCTGAACGGTTGCAAATGGTATCAGAGTCAAGTTTCGGGCGGTGTGCCAGCGAGGACGCTGGGTGTCACAATCGCACTCTTGCAATAGCGGGATAGCGATTGTGCGACACTTGTTCTAACCAAGCGAACAAGTCAGCCGTGAGAAACTTGGACGTCGCGGACAACGTCAGCGTATGTTCGGACCTCAAATCACGTTGCGAGAAAAGGTTTAGAAAACGCGTGCGAGGAAATACATTTGAAAACGGTTTAAAGAATCGAAGAAAACAACATTATATGACTATAAGTAAATTAAGAAATACCACAGCTTAAATACCACAACTAGTCATACCCCTTATAGTACATCTTGGGGCATTTTAGCCCTGATGGGTGTAGACATGATTTTGGTGAACGGTCATACACCCCCCTATTGACCCAACGTGAAATGGTAAAGGTTTATCTAGGATGAGAGCATGTAAAAGGGCTTTTTGGAACAAACATGCAACCATGAATAACATGTCTTGGACAAGCAAGACCAGGACATCCGCCATGCAGCCATAGGCAACATGCTTTAGACAAGCATGACCATGACACTAGGCTCCCAAGGAGAGTGGATTGTGATATCCCACATTGATTAGAGAGGCAACTAGGCACTTTTATAAGGGTATGAAAACCTCTCCCTAGAAAGACGCGTTTTAAAATCGTGAGGCTGACGGTAATACGAACGGGCCAAAGTGGGCAATATTTGCTGGCTGATCTAGATCCTGTTAACTCTATATGTGACTGTTCAATGAAATTTTTTACTCATGAGATCACCATTGTTCTTGTTAGCTAATTGCATTCTAATGTGATCAACCATCGTTACAGCTTATTAACAGCTCCCAGAACATAAAGTTCATAAGCGATTGCTTATACTTCGGTATCTTATCAAACGAATAGGACCTAGAAATCTCATGGTTAATCTGCCTTCTATATGTAGTAACACATGAGTACCTGATATCTTATCCATTTTAAATTGTAGAGATCCAAGATTAAGGCCTTCATTTGCCGAGATCTTGGCTGCACTAAAGCCACTGCAGAAGCCAATGTTGAGTTCTCAAGTACCGAGACGGAATGCTTCTGCAGGCAGTGGTCGATCGAAGGCTCGATTATTGCAAGTTGCTGAAGACCCATTAGGATAAGCAAACAAGTATACTAGCCTACCGAGTCGGGAATCTTGTCGAGTTTCCATCAAAGAAGGCAGCATGTTTATTGATTGTATTGGACATATATGAGAAAAAGATGTACTTCATTTGAGACTGTAATTCTTTTCCAACTTTGTGGCTTCTCAATGTCCTTAGAGATGCCCATTGTCAGGATATATATTTGTTGTAGAAAAATGAAACCAAAGTAGTGGAAAATGCTGCAGTTTATGTCTTTACTACAATTGCAGGTGGATTAATGAGCATGGAGAAACAAGGCATTTAGAGTGATCGGTTGGTTAACTCTCTTCAAGCTCGTATATATGCTTAAAAACTTTGAGGAACGATGTATTTTTTATAAGGGTGTGGAAACTTCTCTCTAGTAGATTCGTTTTAAAAAGTTTGAAGGGGAAATCCAAAAGGAAAAGCCCAAAGAAACAATATCTGCTATTGGTGGGCTTGAGTTGTTACAAATGATATCAGAGCTAGACAGAGGGCAGTGTGCTAGCGAGGACGCTGAGTTCCGAAGCGGGGTGGACAAGGACGATGTGCCAGTGAGGACGCTGGGCCCTGAAGAGAGTAGATTGTGAGATCCCACATCTATTGGAGAGGGGAACGAAGTATTTTTTTTTATAAGGGTGTGAAAACCTCCTCCTAACAGACGTGTTTTAAAAAGTTTGAGGGAAAGCCCGAAAAGAAAAATCTAAAGAGGACGATATCGGCTAGCGGTGGACTTCAATTGTTACATGTCAATCATTTGTTTTCGTTGAAGTTTGAGTTGAAAATATAAAATTTTGTTTCAAAATGGATGAATAGTAGAACCATGTAAATATCACAGAAATGGATAAGGTAGGGACTATCATCCAAATCTTATATTGTGTTGCATCTTTCTGCAGCTGTTCTGTCTGTTTGGATCATGGCTTCTCTATTCGGATCAACTGCACTTCTCTCCCACCCACTTACCAGAACTTATCACTTAGCTTCCTCACAGACGCCTCCACCTACTCAACCACAGCAAACTCCGCCGCCATCTCCATCTCTGAGCACTTCCTCATTAGAGCATCTAAAGCCAGCCCCATCAAAGGTGGAGCAGCAGAGGCCTGCCACTCATGTAGAAGCTACAGAATGGGGTGCTTCAACCTTGACAAGGCGATATGGGCTCAGCGCTGGCCTTGCCTGTGCTGCTTTTCTCGCCGTTGGTATAGTTTCCCAAGAAGAAGCAAATAAAAGGTACTCAACCCATTTCCCTTCTCAGCATGTTACTTCCTTATCATTACAAGTCCGTTTCCTGTTATGAATTGTTATGAGCATAAACCAGTTAAGTTGCTCTGGTGAATAAGAGAATGCCGTCCTGATATTGTTCTACTTCCCAGTGTTAGGAACCACAAACCTCTACAATGGTGTGATCTCGTCCACTTTGAGCCTAAACTCTCATGGTTTTGCTTTTGATTTCCTCGAAAAGCCTCGGAGATGTATTCCTTACTTGTAAATTCATGATAAACCCCTTAATTAGTCAACGTGGGACCTCTCTTCCAACAATCCTTAACAATCCTCCCCTCGAACAAAGTACGCCATAGAGCCTCCCCTAAAGCCTATGAGACTCTCAAACAGTCTCTCCATAGTCGAGGCTCGACTCATTCTCTGAAGCTCTCGAACAAAGTACACCCTTTGTTTGACACTTTAGTCACTTTTGACTACACCTTCGAGGCTCACAACTTATTTGTTCGACATTTGAGGATTCTATTGACATGGCTAAGTTAAGGGCATGACTCAGATAACATGTTAGGAAGCATGGCTCTCCATAATGATATGATATTTTCCCCTTTGAGCATAAGCTCTTGTGGCTTTGCTTTTGGTTTCTCCAAGAGGCCTCGTACCAATGGAGATGTATTCCTTATTTATAAACCATGATCAACCCTTCTAATTAACCGATATGGACTCCTCTCCGAACAATCCTCAACACGTAGAACATGAACGAATTCTCTTAAAATATGATTTGTTTTACCAATAACAAGATGCATTGCATTCTGCAGAAACGTTGAAAAGGAAGAGGAAGTAGTCCTACAAAATGGCATAAGGTGCACATCTAACATACATCTTAACTTGGCCACATTCCCCACTATCTGACTCTCTTAGTTCTATAAACTTTGATGATCCAAAACAGGTACTACGAGACGAGGGTCGGCCGTGGCACCGTACCGAGGTCCGGGGACCTCGTTGTGATTGATCTCAAAGGGAAAGTACAAGACAGTAATGACATATTTGTAGATACATTTGAGAATGAGAGGAAGGCATTGGCTATGGTGATGGGCTCAAGACCTTACTGCAAAGGAATGTGTGAAGGTTTGGAATATGTTGTGAGATCCATGAAACCAGGCGGTAGGAGGAGAGTTATAATTCCTTATGATTTGGGGTTTGGAGAAAAAGGTGCTGATTTAGGCACTGGCTTTCGAATTCCTCCATTTGCAACATTAGAGTATGTAGTTGAGATTGATGAGGCTTCCATTGCAGCTGCTTGAGCTGTTCTTGGATGCATATAGCTACACAGCACACCATTCTTTCCCCTTTTTCTGCCTTGTATTCATGGAAATATAGAGGACAACAGGGATCCTTTCATTTCATTATAGCAATGTTTGAAGATTCAAACCATCATTTGAAATCTAAATTCGACACCTAATGACTGCATCACCTGCAACATGACTGCATGACGTGGTTCCAATCGTAAATATAAAGTATTATACTATGAATAATGGTTGAGATATAAACCTATGTTTTCGTGAGCTGCATTGGGGAGACCTGCACATACGGTTTTTAGGGGGATCCGATCTAAAGACTAGCCAACACCCATCCGATTTAGATGTTAGGATCGCACAACAACGCACACACTCGATCTAGATGTACACAAAGAACATGATAGAGAAAATGCAAGGAGAATATTGGCTAAAGATGAGTACATATATGTACCGTAAAAGAAAATACAGACAATATAAAAAGTACATTTTCAAAACTATGCGTGTGTATATATATATATATATAGCTTTACTAGATATTACCCTGTATAGTTTTATCGATATAACCTTTGTTTACCAATAATTTACTTTATAGTTTTACTATTCACTCAACTATAAATAAGTCACAGACTCCATAGCTTAACTATAAAACTTATCTTTAAACTTTACTTTATTTCTCGACTCAAATTTAATTTTATTTTTAATTTGAAATAATATTTGTTACGATTTATTAGATTTTTTTTTTTTTTTAAAGATAATACTATGCAAAAATAATAAATAAATAAATAAAAATAGTGTGGAAGAGAATTGAAGCAAGGAACCTTTAGGGGAAAAGTAGGGGAAATGGCGGGGACGGCGAGAAGATGTCAAAACAAAGGATTGGTTAATACAACCGTCGTGTTGTTCGAATCCTGGCCAGAAAATATTTTGACTTCTCCCGTTGCTAAATTCTTGTTTAACCAAACATGAATCTCATTCCACATGAACATCTGAATTTCTGAGTGTTTCGCCGTCGACAGCTTCATGGCAACTGTGCTCGACTCCCGTTTCTTGGCGCTTACTGCCATTGTCACTGTAAGATTTCATGCTCTCTGAATTTCCAACTCTATCTTGGAACTTTCTTCACTTTCTGACTCTAATCGTGCGATTTCCAGATTGGATATCAACTATTGTTCTTTATAGTCACAGCTCTTCTCAAGTTCGACAAAGTCACTGATTTTGCTGGTATGTAGTTAGTTACTTTCGTTCTCCTCCTTTTGTCAAGAATTTAGATTCGTGTTGCTGAGAAATAAGAGAAAGGCAATAGCTGGAATTAGTTCCAAAGATGGAACGTAATTTATTTTATGTTTTAGTTTTTTGAATTTTGTTGTCATGAGTGGAATGAGGCCGTACAGAAGAAATTTGAAGTTTTGGATAGAACAAACTTCAAAAAATTGATTCAGAATTGCATAGTAAGTTGGTCGTTTAGGTGCTGAGAGACGGCGGTGCCGTATGAATTTTTTTTTGTTTGTTTCATATGCTGTGTACTACTGTTTGGTTTTGATGCTAATTTGTGAAGTTTCTGATTTTCAGGCAGCACAAATTTTGTGATAATTGCTGTTTTGACGCTAGTTCTTAAGGGTAGCTGGCATTTTAGACAGGTAATGAATGCTGTTTGATTCTGTAAATAAGTTTTGCTTTATTGCAATCCAATCTGCGTTGCAATTACTTCAACCTTAGGAGTTTCTAAACCTAGCCACGAGTAATTATTGTCCTCTTTGGGTTTTTCCTTCCGCGCTTCCCCTCGAAGTTTTAAAATGTGTTCTACTAGCGACAAATTTCCACACCCTTATAAGAAATTTTTCGTTCCCCTCTCTAACCAATGTGGGATCCCACAATCCACTTCTTGGGGACCTAGCGTCCTCGCTAGACACTAGTACACCGCTCGGTGTCTGGCTCTGATACCATTTGTAACAGTCCAATCCCACTGCTAGCAGATATTGTCCTCTTTGGATTTTTCCTTCCGGGCTTCCCTTCAAGGTTTTAAAACGCGTCTGCTAGAGAGAGGTTTCCACACCCTTATAAAGAATGTTTCATTCCCCTCTCCAACCAATATGAGATCTCACAATTCCTGCCGTCATGGTTCGAGAAGCTATGAAAATAATGGGTGCTTGGATTAAACTTATAGTTTTGATTTCCCAAGTGACTGAAGATACTTTTTAGGAGTTCCTTTTACGCGTACTTCATTGTTGGCATTTTGTGCTGCTCATGCGTTTCATGTTCTCTTCTTGCTGTCTCCAAACTGGATAAACTATAAAAAGAAGTTGTTCAGTAATAGAAAATTTTTAATCAAGTCATTGGTGTAAACCTGTATGCCCACAAATGAACTTATGGTTCTATTTATCCAGGTTGTTCTGTCATTTCTTGTGGTGGCATGGGGTCTTCGTCTTGGTTTTTTCCTGCTAATGAGGTATGTAAAACTGTTTGACCATAGATAGCTCTTCAATTCATATTCACATTTCATTTGTGCGATAATGTTTGTTGCCTAGTTATTTACAAACAACTGTAAATGCTAAAGGTTTTAGACAATCAAAATGCTCTGTCATTTACTAATAAGATATATATACGAGCTTACGAGGTTAACCGAAGTAGGAGAAGATAAAAAGACAATAAATGACAACACGATTAACATATTTACAAAATTATAACTATACTAATGTAAGAACTCCAACTCCAACTCCAACTAAACTAGTAATTTTGTGTGGATATATGGAAATCAAGCATTATTTCCTCTGATTCTCATTATTATTACCGGTGAAATATGGGGCACTATTTGAAGAAGGGAGAGGAGATTTAATTCTTGAGATTAGAAAATGGGCTGAGATAGTTTCTGAAACTTACGCCTTTAGCTATAATGATGGTCGAGTAAAGTTCAACTATTAAACAAATGATCAATTATACTGCATGGAAATCATAAAATTTTGTCCATGGGATGAGTTCTTGTCATTTCATTTTGACAGAAAAACAAACCGACTTTAGTTAATAGAAAGGAAATGTATATTGATACGTTCACACAATAGGACAATATTGATGGACAGCAATTTTAAAACAATTGCTTAGTGTAGTTTCTTATGTTTCTTTAAGTGCCCCTCAGGATTTTGCAATGGGGAGAGGACCGGCGTTTTGATGAAATGCGTAGTAATTTGGGGAAATTAGCAGTTTTCTGGATATTTCAGGTGGGTTGGATTATTATTTTATTATTCACACGATCCTATCTAGCTCACCTTTTTATTAATTCAGGCTGTTTGGGTCTGGACCGTGAGTTTACCTGTCACAGTGGTCAATGGAAGCAATCACAATCCACCTCTCCAAGCTGCGGATGTAATTGGGTGGATTATGTGGTTAGTGGGTGTTGTATTCGAAGCTACAGCTGATCAACAAAAGCTGACATTTAAAAACAATCCAGAAAATAGGGGGAAGTGGTGCAATGTTGGACTTTGGAAGGTCACTCGTCATCCTAATTACTTTGGTGAGGTTAGGTCACTGCCAAAAGTATTTGTTCATATGTTCCTTGTTTACTTAGAAATATTTGTTCGATATTCCAAGTAGTTAAGTCATCCATTTATATCTTAATTTCTTGTTCCGCACTGAGGACTCTTTGATTAGTATTAGCAAACACTCACTCGACTTTATAATCTTCCTCTTAATTGACTTGCTTACTAGCTGCTAGGTCAAGTTAAAGATTGGCATTCTCCTTCACAAAGAGTAGTTGCTTGCTCGCTTTTTCTAAAACATTCAAATGAAATGGATATTTTCTTGGATAGCCTTTTTCTTTATTTTTTCTCAAGGGAAAGAATGTTAAAGATATAAACCTTTGATAAGCTAAAATATTGACACTTAGTGATGAAGAACTTGTTCTTCCCCTTTGAGGAAGCGACTAATTTTTAAGTTTGGTGGTTGTGATCAATATTGTGTAGCTGCACTGATTTCTTGTACTGCGAGATATTTCTACCTCAGAGTTGCATATATGTCAATTGTTTGTCAACCATTCAAGATGTGAGATCCCACTAGGTTGGAGAGGGAAACGAAGTATTCCTTATAAGGGTGTGGAAACCTCTCCCTTACCAGTGCGTTTCAAAATCTTGAGGGGAAGTCCAAAAGGAAAAGTCCAAAAAGGACAATACTGCGAGTAGTGCGAGTAGTGGCTTTGGCTAAGAGTTCAGATAACTATTTCTTTTCTTCAGCCTTTTAAACCGAACACTCTTATCAATGGTGATAACAGATCTTTCTTTGGTGGGGAATCTTCGTTGCTTCCACACCCGTTCTGGAAGGTGCTGAGTGGCTTGTGATACTTGGGCCAATTTTCCTCACATTGTTGCTTCTCTTCGTCAGTGGGATCCCTCTCCTCGAGGTTTGCTTTCCTCCCCATTCCAATTTATCAGCAAATCTTACTTCATCTTATTGGTATGTTTTGTATTAACAGGAATCAGCAGATAAGAAGTTCGGAAATGTGACTGAATATGTACAGTATAAAAGAAAGACCAGGTTGAGTTCTTTTTACTTTTTCATTCATTATTTACACACCAACTAATTTAACATCTATATGGTAAAAGTAATTATCTTTTTTACTTGCTACTCCAGCCCCCTCATCCCACTGCCTACCGCAATATACGCAAATCTGCCCTCGTGGTTCAAGAAAATTTTTCTATTTGAATTTCCGTTTTACAGCCGCAATCTTCCCCGGGATGGGCTAAACTGGTGAGAAGGAATATCTTATCTTCTAGACGCTTATTATTTTACATATTTACTTGGCCATCTGCATTACTTGAATTATAGAGCATTTGCTTGCTTATGCATGCGTCAGCTATATTATAGATTTAAAATAACGCCAAACATCCGTACACATCATTTATGATAAAAGCACGTAAATAAAATTAATAATATTTAACATTTGTGCCAAGGATTATTGAGAGAAGTAGTCTCACATGATCTAATTAAGAGGAAAGTCATGAATTTATAAGGAACACTATCTCTATTGGTACGAAGCATTTTGGAGAAACCAAAAGCAAAGCCATAAAAGTTTATGCTCAAAGTCGACAATATCATACTATTTTAGGACTCTATTATATATGTTTATTCAGGAATTCATGTTGTCTATCCCATCTATTGGCTGAAGTTACTTACAATTTGTGCAAGGAATAGAACAAGCAAGGGAGAAACCAGTGATAGATTGAAGATGGGCTAGCATTTGGTCATGGTAGAATTCTTGTTTTCATTAGTTTGAATAGGGCTCACGACACGACTACACTTGTTCATTGCCGTTCTTGCCACTTCCTCTACGATTTATACATCGATTACAAAACCTACATTGTATTTGTAAGTATTGATTGTTGATTTTAATTGAATGGTTGGAAATTGAGTTCAATATTGCTATCTGTGAAATCTCACGTTTGTTAGAGAGAAGAACGAAACATTCTTTATAAAGGGTGGAAATCTCTTCCTAATAGTTACGATTTAAAATCGTGAAGCTGATCTGACAAAATTTTAAGTCATCAAGCTGATCAGACAAAATTTTAAGTGAATCCACTATGTTCCATTATGGCAAAAGGGCAGCAAAAGATGGAATGAAGATCGAAGTCTTTGGCTGAACTGATTGAGCTTTGAAGCATTCAAAAAGATGAGATAGCACCGGACCCTTGAAAGTTAAACTGCAAGATCTCCATAAAGAGTGGGCTACCTGCTCCTCTTATTAGTCTCTTCTTTCGGGAGCCACTGAAAATGAACTGATTTGTACTGAAGATTCTTTTCTTGGCCCCAGCCCCACGCAGGACAGACAAACTACTGTTAAGTAGCTGGTAGAGCTGGAGCTCTTTCAGATATTTTCTCTGGTTTAATTTGTATCAGATACCCTCCATTTAAGCCCAGTGGGGGCAAGGTGGGGTAAAGATCTTAACTGAGTATTTCAATTCACTTCTAAGTCCATAATTGTAACACACTAGAGCCGATATGGTCCACTTTAGCCTGTAACGTATCGTTGTCAGCCTCACAGTTTTAACTTTAGCCTGTAACGTATCGTTGTCAGCCTCACAGTTTTAACTTTAGCCTGTAACGTATCGTTGTCAGCCTCACAGTTTTAAAACGCATCTGTTAGGGAGAGGTTTTAATACCCTTATAAAAAATATTTTGTTCCCCTCTCTACCCAATGTGGTATCTCACACCATCCAGTATCTAACGACTCTAGGTTAGTAGAAAATTAGGGTCGTTACAATAACATACGCTTAATTTCTACCTCTAAACTTGCTTCTCTCCATTGTTTCAACTTCATCCTATGTGACCTTACTCAATCTCCACTGTAAAACTACTGATTTGAACCAAAGAACGTTTTACAGATTTGAACCAAAGAACAACAGTATCAAGTATGATTTAGATCATATTTGTTCCATATTTATGTTTATAATTCAACCAAATGCATTGAAAATTGCAACATTGGGTTAGAGCTTCTTAGTTCCTTTAAACTCATATTGATAGTCCAACCATTACCACAAAATAACCAAAACCACCCATTACTACAAGCCAAAACCCAGTAATTCCTAGAGAAAGTTGGGAACTTGGCATCAGTAAAAGCCAATACAAACCTCATAAACTCCTATCCAGAAGTAGCATATACAACAGAAAAAGCAGAGAGAAATGTTGTTCTTTCTAACCGTGATGAGGGCAAAAAGTGACCAAATAGTTTCCACCAGTACAAGTAGCAATGCTAGTAGGATCATCATAAGCATAAGAGTATGCCTTAGGACATGCAGCCTTGAAGATCTTAGAATAAGCAGTCGGCTTGCAGGATTGTGGGTTCCCAAAGCTGCCTGTGCAGCAATACCTTGGAGAATTGAATGCAAAGCAAGCACTTTTACAGGCCATCACTCTCCTGTTATCATGAGATCTAACTTGCAAACCAACAGGACACATCATGTTAAGGTCACTAACACACCCAGCATAGCTACATTTCCCTGAGCCTTTCGAAGGAGTAATGGAAATGGCTAAGTTATAGCCATCAACAAGGCTTACATCATAAAAATCTTGGTCATTTCCAAGTGTAATCTCAGCAAGAGTAGCTGGTGGTGTGCCGCCAATGCCATTGCAGAAAAGGGCTCCCCCACAATCCCCTGTAGCGCACTTGCCTCGCCCAGATGCGTCGAATGCACAGCCATGGCGGCCCCAGAAGCGGCCAGACCAGAGAGGTGGAAGGTGCAGAGAGTAAGCCTTGTTGGGTGGGAGCTTGAAACCACCTCTAGCCAACAAAGGCTTGCCTGCACTTGGCTGAATGCCAGGCCAAACGGGGTGAGAACATTTATTGTAAAGCGTTATTGTAGTGGCGGAGACCAAAACTGTGAGAAATCAAAGAAGAAAAGCCTTGGATTTAGAGTCACATTGAACAAAATAAGAACCCCAAAACTTCATTTAGTTACCTGAAATGTGGGCAGTCAGGAGAGTGTAGAGAGTGAGCGTAACCACGGATCCCAGAGAGACCTTCATGACTGATAGCTGAATATAAAGAATTGTTGGGGTTGAGGGTTTATATAGAGAAACAGAGCGTAAGAATAGAGAAGATGGTTTGATATTGTCCAGTTTAGGCATAGTCCAAAAAGACCTCGTACCAATAGAGATGTATTCCTCACTTGTAAATTCATGATCAACTCATTAATTAACGGACGTAAAACTTTTCTCTCAACCATCCTCGACATGCAGCACTTGAAATCTAAACTTTTTAGCGAGGAAAGCTGAAATGGGTTGGAGGCTTTTTTGAAAATTGTATAATTGAATGGGAAGAAGTGACATTATTTGAGCATTGATATTAGTCATTTATGAGTAAAAATGGAGACTTTATGGACAAAGCTGCCCAGTTCCCAAAGATGTCAGAAGCAGTGGAAGAGGGTTTGGTTTGGTTTGGTTTGGTTGTGCGCGATCTTACACAAAAGGAACTGGTTCACATGTCAAGGGAATCAACCGTTTCCTTTTGGTTAACATTTGCCTATTCTAGAGCGTTCTTAGGACTAAAATGCAAGCGATGAGTCGTCGTCGGTCGAACGAACGTTGGTCGGAAGAAAAACTATTTTTTGGTGCTGGGTGTCAATGAAATCATCGAATTTGAACGTTCCTCGCAACAATGTTAGAAAAACATTGGCTGTGACTCAGTTTTTTTGACGCACGTACTTCAAATGATCCTGGTGTAAAATGTCACAACCATTAAGTCTCATCTAAGTATGTAAAAACATTGCATTTTTAACTTACTTTAATCACTAATAAAGGTTTTGAAATGCAGCAAGAAGAGAGACCAAAATAGTGTTTTTTTTATAATAAAGTATGTAAAGAGATATGGTTCAAACTTTAAAGCATTTCACTTTCTTCAATGATCCAATTAATGGGTGCTTCCCATTTAGATTCTTCCTCGAGAACCAAAAGTTTGCATTTCCCCCCTTCAATTTCTGGATGAATTCTTGAAGTTCTTCCATTAGTTTGTGATAATCCTTCATTAGACTCATACATAGCTATTTGATTTGTGCTTTATATGAATGAGAAGAATGTTGATATTGAGAAAGAGGGAAGAAACTAATTAACGGCCGGTTGTCACGATCGTACTTTTTCAATTGTGCAGCATCGTGATCTTAACATGTTCATGACTAACCTAAAGAAGAATTTATGCTCTATATATATTTTTCCTTCGACTTTGTGGTTTTGTCGGACCTTGACTGAGTGTAGAGGCAAGTCAGTTGTGTGGTAGACGATTAAATATGCACCTGCAGATGCGTGTGTGTGCTTGAACAAGCTTGGATTATGCACAAGTGATATTCAGTTGGCGAAGAATATATATATGGGGCTTGAGTTCTCTTCAAATTTGGTTGGAAGTGTGTTAAGATCACGTCGCAGCATGATTGAAAAAGTACGACTATGACACTGGGCACCAAAGGAATAGATTGTGAGATCACACACCAGTTCGAGAGAGGAACAAAAAGGAAAATTTTGAACTAGAACTTATGAGGAAAATTCAAAAAGAACAATATTTGCTGGCAGTGGGAGTGGACTCGGACAGTTACAGAATGATTAAAAGAATATGATAAATTAGTGCATTTTTTTTTAGGAAGAGACAAATATTATCAAAATTCAAAATTTTTTTGAATTCTTCTTTGAGCTAATGAAACATTTAATGCTGAGAATTTATTTAGAAATAATTGAATGATGATATTAATAACAGCTGTAATATTGACACGTGTGAGTTAGGTAAATGTTGGGTAAAGAAAGCACCGTACACACGTATGGCGCAAAATGAGTACAAACCTTCGATCTTTTCACATCAACGGTTTACATTGCTTTATTCCACTTTTTGGATCTGAATGTGCAACGGCTCTGCTACTGATCACCGCACTCGAACAAAGTTAAGGCCACATTTCCATTTCTACCCTTCTCTTTTTTTAAACTAAAGAAAATGTCTCTCTAAGCTGGGGCCGACACCAAAGCTAACGTCGTCGAAAAAGAGATTCTTCTATTAAAATTGTTGTCGTTTATTCGACTGTTTCACCCAGACGACAGACTCATGATTTTTTCTTTTTAAATAATTTAAAATATATATATACAAAAGAAATAATAAAAGGAAAAATAATTTGTTAGTGGGCTTCCACTTTGGGCCTAGAAAGAACTTTCTCAAGATAAGCTATACACTTGGGTTTGGGCTTAGGTTTGGACCTTGGGCTCTTTAGTGGCCCAAGAAGAATCCTCCTCCAGGCCCAGGAAGCACAAGAAATGACAGAAGATCGCTTATTCTTGACTCGGTTATGCTACTATAGGCACTATAAAAGTCGGAATAAGAGAACACTCATCTAGAAGTAGACTTACTATATAGATACTAAAAAATTGTTCGAGTTGTGAAATAGGTACAACCCATCATAAGAAGTTACTCTTAGATCTCATTCGGTTAGAAAGGGTAACGAAACGTTTCTTATAAGGGTATGGAAACCTCTCCTCAACCGACACATTTTAAAACCTTCACGAGAAGTCCAAAAGGGTAGCTCAAAAAAGACAATATCTACCCGTAGTGAGCTTAGGTTGTTATAAATGGTATCAGATCCAAACACAAACCAGTATGATAACAAGAACATTGGGCTTAAGTTGTTACAAATTATATCAGAGCCAAACACCAGGCGATGTGTCAACGAGGACGTTAGGCTACAACCTTGAGGGGAAGCTCGAAAGGGAATGAAACTCGAAAGAGTTGTTAAACCAACGTAAAAATTTGAACTTTTGACGTTTTGGTCGAGAATATATATCATAACGAAAGGTCGATGATGAGGTGATGATGACGAAGAACAAGGAGGGAGGGAGAGAGAGAGAGAGGAAAGGGATGTAACAATGGTGGGTCTAAGTGAGTGCATTAAGGGGAAACTTGTGGTGGGGTTTGTGTGAATATGATGTTATTATGTGTCCAAACAAACAAACCAAGCTCAAGTCTTGTCACTTTCTACTGTTGTTGTATTTCAGATTTATATGGCCCAACCACACTGCCACACCGCACCCCCTCTTGCCTTACTTCCTTCTGCCATCGCTCATAAATTCACTTAAACCCTCTCTTCTTTCATTCTCTTTTTCTTCTTACACCCTTCTTTAATTCCTTCATTTTTATGGCCTTTGCATCTCTCAACCCTGCATTTTACATTAATTACCCATTCAACTCATTTCATTAGGGTTTTCAAACAAAATAATTGTTTAAGTTGCACGGTGAAATGGGATTGTAACCGTCCAAATTCATTCACCGCTAGTAGATATTGTTCGTTTTGGCTTGTTATGTGTTGTCGTCAGTCTCACGGTTTTAAAATGTGTTTACTAGGGTGAGAGAGGTTTTCACACACTTATAAGGAATGTTTCGTTCCCCTGTTCAACCAACCGATGTGGGATCTCATAGTGATGAAAAGTATTTGTAAGATCGGTTTCTAGGGTATGTTTCAATTATATCGAGAATCATCTTTTAAGTTTAAAGAAGCTCCACAACTCTATCAAAATACGAGGCATGATAAGTTATAATGTCTCGTTCTAGAGTCATTACTACTGGATCCAATAAAAAATTCTAAGAATAATCATAGGTCTACCTTAGTGCACTAAAACCTAAAGAAGCTCACAACTCTGTCCAATAAAAAAAAAACTCAACTTTTTAGCGACCAATGATTCAAACAATTTGGACAGCTCGGTTGGATTTTCTTTCAATATAGGTTAGATTGGAACTTTTTTATTTGGGTCAACCCGACCAATCTAAAAATATAATCTACAACTAAAACTCAACCTACTTTTAAGATTATTACGAAGATTAAGAATATTAAACGTTTGTAACATATGTTTACGCAAACAGTGCATTGTAACTTATAAATATTTGATATTTGAGCGTTGAGAATCAACCCGATATAAAACTGTGACTAAAACACGAAATTGAAAGCCCAAATGGGAAAGGAAAAGAAACATTTCACCAAACTATTCATCAATCAACTTACATAAACAGAAAGAACAAACTTTAAAGCTTTGGTAAATCACTTCTTCATGCCTTAATCAATTCTTCAATGGAAGGAATTCAAAGAACTGAAGTGGAGTCATCACATTAGCACTGTTCATCCCTGAGCTTCCCACTGTTTCACACCCACCATTTCTTGTCTCACTGCACAATGGAAATAGTTGTAGGGTTTCTGATTCTTCTAATCCTTCAACCCCATCATCTTGGTGCATTATTGTTGTAACTGTCGCGGTTGTGGTGGTAGCGGCGATGGGGGCGGTGTTCATCATCAGTTGCCTGCAGCCTCCAATGCCACCGACACCGACACCGCCGGGAGTGGCCGCCGTAGAATGGAGGCTTCCATTTTGTGTCATGGTGCTATCTTTTGGCGCGCGTGGGATTGGAAGAGATTCCTGTGAGAATTTAGAGAATAATCATGGGTTTATAAGTAAGTAATACGAGGTCTTTTGGAGAAGCCTAAAGCAAAGACACGAGCGGTTATGCTCAAAATGGACAATATTATACTTACTGTGGGGGTCGGGATGGCATGAAAAGACGCAAAGGGAGAAAGATGATGTTCAAAGTTTGATAAGAGGGGGAGGGAGGTATAGAGCCGACAGAAAGGAAGGAATGCAGCTTTTGGAGCCTTTTCATTTCCCAACAAATTAAGCTAAGCTTTTTGTTCCCTTCCTTCTTCCTTCTTCAACATCTTTTCTTTATCACACGCTATAATAACTTTTTCACCTTAAAGCTACCCTTCCCATTACCTCATCATTTCATGCATGGGATGGTTTGAATAATCATCACCAAACATTCTTCTAGACTAACTATGTTCGAGAACCGATGTTGACTAATTAACATGAAGATCATTTCAGTTTCGGAGGTGTTGATCAGCTCTATTGAACTGGCTTAATGGAATTTTCGGGTGTCGAACAAAGAAGTTGTGAGTCTTAGTGAAGATCCGTGGAGAAAAGAAGTTGACCCAGATAGCTCAAAGAATTTTCGGGTGGTCAAATAAGAAGTTGCGAGTCTCAAAGGTGTCTTCATATAAAAAATCCGTGGAGAAAAGGAGAAAAGGAGTTGACCCAGATAGCTCAATAGAATTTTCGAGCGTCGAACAAAGAAGTTGTGGGTCTAGAATGTGTCCTCGTAGTGAAGATCCGTGGAGAAAACGAGTCGACTCAGATAGCTCAATAGAATTTTCAGGTATTGAACAAAGAAGTTGTGTCTTCCTAGTGAAAATCCATGGAGAAAAGGATTTGACCCCGATAACTCAATATAATTTTTGGGTGTCAAACAAAGAAGTTGCAAGTCTCGAACGGAGTTGACCCGAATAGCTCAATAAAATTTTCAAGTGTCGAACAAAGAAGTTGTGAGTCTCGATGTATCTTAATAGTGAAGACCCATGAAAAAAAGGAGTTGACCCGAATAGTGCCAACTATTTAGGAAGAAACTCAACGTTACTTTATTCGAGACGGACATTGTTAAAGCCTCACATTAACTAATTAAGAGAGAAATGAAGATCGAGAACATATAAGTAAGCGTAAAGCCACGAAAACTTACGCTAAACGAAAGGATAAAGCATGATTTGTTGTAAAAATGGGGTTTTTATTAGAACAAAAAAAAAAGTGAGAAAGAAAATAGAAACCTCCACAAGTGTACGGCAGTTTGTAGAGGTAGGCCAGTTCTTGGTGTGTTCAACTTCATAGACTGTCCTACCCGACCCTGTTGACAAAAAGTAAGACAAAAAGAATACGACTTTACATATCAACAAACAAATAGAATGTTTAGAACAACTCCCAAAGACAAAATTTGTGCCTCTTCGCGACAAAAATCTATGTCACGGGTTCAAACACATCAATTTTCTTCCTTTTTTATCGCTTAAATTTCACAAAATCATGAACAAAAAAACATTTCAAATGGTCGGATTTTTTTGTTACCTGAATCTTTCCGTTCGAGGATTTCAATGTCGCAAATCGACTGGTCGGAAGATTCCATCTGACGGCGGCGTTTCTGCCGCTCTCTAGCTTTGTGATTCTGAAACCAATAGAACACGTTCTTCCCTTCGATCTTCCCAAAACGGCGGAGCTGAGCGGTGATATGTTGAATCTGTTCGGCGGATGGTGTTCGAGTCCCCCGGCGGTACAATTCCTCCAGTAATCTCAACTGCTCCGGCGTCGGATTCCACCGCGAGCTTACGACGACCGGCGGCGGTGGTGCATTATTCAACTCTCTCTTGCTCTGATCAGTCCCTACAGAACATTAAAATCCGGTGAATATGAACGGATTTGAAGGAAAGTAATGCAAAAAAGGAGAGATTTTGAAAGTACCCATTTGATAAAATTGAGAGAAGAAATCGTTGGTGGAGGGAGAAGAGAGAGGGCGAGGAATGAGCGGTCGAAGTTTCCGGGCATTGAATGAATCGGAAGAAAAGTTCAAATCTCCGCCGTCATTGTAACCCATCATCCACATGTTCATCAAAAAAACAACTAATAATACTAAATTGGTAGTAACTCTTTAATGGGATTGCAAACTAGAGCTCAAAGGGTGTAAAAAAATTCAAACTTTTTGAGTGGGAACCCTCTCTCTCTGAATCTCTCTCCCAATCTCTCTCTGAATCTCTCCCAATCTCTCCCAATCTGTATAGAGAAGAAAGAAGTGATGGGTAATATATAGAGAGTGGGAATTGAAGCTTGGTGGAATAGTTTGAGCTGAAAGTGTGAAAGGGTTTCTTTTTGGGGGAGAGAGCGAGAGAGAGAGAGAGAGAGGCGTGGAATTCTGGGGAGAGGGTTTTTTGTTTTTGTTTTTTTTGGGAGAAGTGAATGTAAAACGACTTGACGATGATGAGGGTTATGATAAGCCTCATCACACATACATACATTATTAAGACACTCTTTATCTCTCTGTCTCTCTCTCTGTCTCTGTCTCTCTCTCTCTCTCTCTCTCTCTCTCTCTGGGGGAGGGTGGTCTGTCATTAATTGTAATCCTAATGTGTTGTGGCTATCAATCTTATTCTAAATCCAAACTGCCCCTCATCTTCTGTCTCTCTCTCTCTCATTCATTTTTGCTGTCATTTTGTGTACGCCACCATACCCTTATTTTACCCTCTTCTATCACCCTTCATTTCCACTCTCTCCTCTAATCATACCAAATCTCTCTCCCTTCCAAAAATTATGAATTATTCGACGAGACTGCTACAATACGACTAACGCAATATGACTAACATGGTTAACATTCATTAGGATAAAGGCGGAGAAGTCTTTCTCGTTCATGCTCCGTCTATTCCTGTAAAATTCTCCATTAAACTAAGGACTCAAGAAGTCCATACCATGAAAACAAAGACAGAAAAGTCTTTCTGTCTCCTATTTCATTTCCTATTCATGCAAAATTTTCCATTAGACTAAGGTGAGTGAAGACAAGGACGGAGAAGCCTTTCTCATTCCCGCCTTGTCTCCTATTTCATTTCATGTTTCTACAAAATTCTTTATTTATTTTTCTGAAGATCGAATTGAGACTTAAATAAGATACTAAGACTATATTTTTGTCGTATTTAAAGAGGTAGAAGTTAATGGACGTCCAATATCTGAATCCATTGCCTGCTACCCCCATGCAGTTTATTTATTTGTATCTTTCCCTCTCTCTCTCTCTCTCTCTGAATCCATAGTCCTTTGGTCATTATGATAGGAATGACTCAATTTTCGAGCCTCTCTCTCTCTCTCTCTCTCTCTCTGTCTCTCTCTGAGAGAAGGCAAGCATTTGAAATGAAAGGCATAATAATTGTTTAATTATTTGTGGGAAGGAAAGAAAAGAAAGAGAAGGGGCTGGTTGGGGAGAGGGCCAAGGGGCTACACACTGCACCTTCTCAGAACCCTACCCTCTCTCTCTCTATTACATTATCACTAATAATAATAACACCAACAAAACAACCAACAAAAAAAGGTTTGGATGTTTTAGACACAAACCCATTTCCCCTTCAATCAAATGAATCAACGAAATTATAAGTTCGATTGTTCACTATGATTATGAACAAGTGAGTTGAAACGCAGATGAATTAGAATGTAATGGTCTAAGTCTACGGCTAGTGGATATTGTATATATATATATTTTTTTTTTTTTTTTGGAACAGTTGAGAGAAGATGGGAAGTCAACTTGTCTGCAAAACAAGACAGCTTTTTTGTCTTTGGTTTGTAATGTTGTTGACCAAGAATGAAATGTTGTGGAAGGGTTAAGTAATGTGTTGAAATGAGCAGAAAATAAAAGTGAGAATCAGAAGGAAAAGAATGGAAGAAACAAAGGATCGTTTGGAAACAAAGTAAGAATAGATTCCAATTCTCTGATTTCAATACGTAATCAAACACCCTTTTTGTCTCCCTACCCTCCTCTACTATTACTTTTTTTATTATTATTATTATTATTATTTTTCACTTCTTTTTGTCCCATTTCAATTTCTAAACTTTGGAGGTATCGATGTTTGAGATAGCATTAATTGAAAAAAAAAACCCTCACCAATCATGAGATTTCACATTAATTGGAGAGAGAAATGATGCATTTCAACGCCTTTAGGGGAAGCTCGAAGGAAAAATAGAGACACCAAGGGGTGTGCCAACGAGAATGCTGACCCTCAAGGGGGTGGATCGTGAGATATCATATCGGTTTGAGAGAGAAATGAAACATTACACTGCAAGGATGCTGACCTCTAAGTGGGTGGATTGTGAGATCCCATATCGATGGGAGAGGGGAATGAAACATCACACCGTGAGGATGCTGACCTCCAAGGGGGTGAATTGTGATATCCTACATCAGTGAGAGAGGAGCAAGGATGCTGGGCCCCTAAGGGAGTGGATCATGAGATCTCACATCAGTTGAAAAGGGGAACGAAACTTCACACCGCAAACCCTAAACCTTAAACCCTTCAAAGGGATGGATTGTAAGATCTCACATTGATTGAAGAAGAGAACATAACGTTCATTTCTTATAAGGGTGTGGATTAGTTCTTTGAAAGGTAAGCAGATATCTTAACGACTTAGCTACATTTTGTTTGTATTAATGTTCGTACCTACGTGTGACTATTTTTGTTTGCATTAATGGTGGCAATGTTATAAATTTGGTTATGGCCTATAAGATTAATTCATCTCACCAAACCCTTTAATTACAGATGTTCTAAGTGGTACACATCTGTCTTATACTTTTAAGTTTACATTATTTTGCTCCCAAAATGTTAAACAAACTGCTCGGAATTTAACTTCTTACATTATTTTGCTCCCAAAATGTTAAACAAACCGCTCGGAATTTAACTTCTTCTGCACAAACCAATCGAGAGATGGACGAATTCCCCATAGGGTGGACTTTAACTTCTAATGGGGCTTTTGGCATTTCTTTGGTTCGTTTGGCCATAGAATCATATCATGATTGATTATCATACGTTCAAACCTCTGAAAGTCTGTTATCCCGACATTTTCGTGTGACATTGTCACGTTACTCGTTTTTAAGAACGAAAACTACCTCTACAGACAAACACATTGTTAGTATAGGTAATAGCTTCAATTCTTTTAAGTTTTTCGGAAGAATCTCATCTTCAAGATCATTCTCATTCAATAACAGTTCAAACCCACCTCTAGCAGATATTGTCCTCTTTGGGTTGTTCTGTCTGTGCTTCCTCTCAAGGTTTTAAAAAGCATAAATAAGTTTCCTCCACACCCTTGTAAGGAATACTTCGTTCCCCTTTCCAACCAATTTGGGATCTTACAATCCACCTCCTTGGGGACCTAGCGTCCTCACTGATCCACCTCCTTGGGGGCCTAGCGTCCTCACTGGCACACCACTTAGTGTCTGGCTATAATATCATTTACAATAGTCCAAGACTACCGCTAGCAGATATTGTCATTTATGGGCTTTCCTTTTTTGGACTTTCTCTCAAGGTTTTAAAACGCGTCAGCTACCGACAGGCTTGGACGGTTACACATTCAAATGTGGTCTCGGTTTATTTATGTACTACTCTTTTACTCAAACGTCACAAATACATTTTGACTCACCTTAGCCTAACACTCGAGTCTATCTAAGTGTATGGCTGACCTTCGTAAGGTAGAGATGCCATGACACAATCTCATACCCTTGTCTCATCACCACTCATGTTACAAAAACATTAAAATCAAAAGTTTATAGGTTTTAGTGAGGAACACAAGGTGAAGTGAAATGGGGTCCTATAATTGATGTGTGTGGTTGACTCTTAAACCCATTTAGAGTTCTGATTAGAGTGAGAAAAATGAGGATGTCTCGTCTCTGAAAACCCCACAACTTTATGCAGTCATGTCTGTTTAATGAAGTTTGCAGTGCATGGTTGTGAGAGAGAGAAGAGGAAAACATTAGAAATTACAGCGAAGCAGACAGGCTTTGCAGTGAATTAGCAGCTGAGCTAAGAGATTTATGAACCATTTTGCTTTTTTTTTTTTAAAAAAAAAAAAAAAACACACAGAAACAGACAGAAGTTTAGGGTTTGTGAATTGTTCAGAATGAATGTTATGTTCTTTTTTAATCAAATCTCCATTTTCACCATCTCAGATAGGCTGCACCCACGTACTCTCTACACCCACTTCCTCTTTTTTTAATCAAATCTTTCTTGTACAGAAAAATATGCCATTTTTATGCTGTGTTCTGAAATTTCAACACACATAGCAGATTAAAAATATGCCCTTTTTGTGCTATGTTTTCTCATGCATGCAGCTCTTCCTGTTTGTTTGTTTTTTTTTTTTTTTTTTTTTTTTGCCTGTTGGTGGAAGTTAGCTCAATTCAAGACTGGAAATTTAGTTGAATGCAGCGCTGAGTCCTTTCCTTTGGTCTGCATTAGGGATTCGCACACCCTGTCCGAACTCATTTTCTGNTACAAGGACATAAACTTTCAGGTACCAAGAACAACCATCAAAATATATATATATATATATATATATATATATATATATACCTTAGCCTATCTAGTGACTATCTGTATCTAAAGATGTGATGAAAGCCTGCAATATGTTGCTTACTGATTTACCCCTCCATAGAGTGTTGGATGAACACGTTGTCCACTTTGAGCATAAGCTCTCATGGCTTTGCTTTGGGATTTCCCAAAAGGTCTCGTACCAATGAAGAGAGTATTCATTGATTATAAACTCATGATCAATCCCTAAATTAGATGTGGGACTTTCATCATTCAACACCGAGGCTTGACTCCTTTTTCTTTTGGAGTCTTTAGTCATACTATGCCTGACTCCTTTTTCTTTTGGAGTGCCTTCGTGGAGGCTCGACTCCTCCTTTTTCTTTTGGAGTCCTTTGTTCGACATTTGAAGATTTACCAATCTATTCGGGCATTGCTCCCTCTGTAGAGGCCATAGATGGGGTCGTTCTATAGAGAGTAAATGAGAGATACATTGATGAATTTGGACTATATTCGAACGAGAGTTATCTTGAAAATATAAAATTAATATAATTTAGAAAGACTTGGAAAAGCAATGCCAAAAATAAAGAGAATTAAAAATATGGCCCAAGCAAACATAAAGTTTGATGAACCATTGAGAATGTTTTTCCTTTTATAGGTAATGTAATCATGGTAGAGATAAAATTTGATTGAAATTCATTGTTTTACCATATGATAATTTTGATTTTAAATGGGGTAAATTTTATGTTTCTAACACAAAGATTCGAAATAAACTTTTTAGAAAAGGACAATTATACAGTTGGTGAGGAAAATTTTGAATGCCACCTCGTGAAAGGATGACACACCAAATATAACATGAAAAGCTGTAACTAGTAGAGACGTGAACGTGAAGGTGACAAGGAAATTTTGAATAAAGTTCCACGTGAATGAGCAAAGGCAAGGGTGTGGACAAGAGGCCTAGAATCTTTTCCATACCCCATGCCACAGCACAATTCACAATCACAAATGTTCGTGGTCCACTTAACAGCGACTTATCAATACCTAATACACGACTAAAGCCACCCAACCGCTATCAATATTTGAGTAGATTAGACATTGTTACCTTCTAAAAGTTGATGGTTTGATTTCCACCTACATTGTTGAAATCAGAAGCAAAAGACATACCAAAATAGTGATATTAAGATTGTTTGTGTATCAAGTGAAGTAAGGAAACTCAAGGTTCCAAATGATTTCAAACAAAAAACTGCAATAAAAATAAAGCATAAATTATGATCACTTTTTCTTGGCAATGAAGAGTCCCCATCTTTGCTCACCGGTGGAGCTCCGGGCTAGTTTTGCTTTCCAACCATCTACTATTTCGTTGTAGTCCTCCTGAATTAAACCCAAATCCCCCAAGTGAGTGAGGAAAAAAGACACCAAAATAGAAGTAAATACTACAGCGCAAGTGTGAGAAAAATGTGAAAACTCACCGCAGAGAAGTCCTGAACGAATTCCTCCTTCTCCTTTTCTAAAGTACTTAATTCGCGTTGCAAAACTCGAATGAACTGAGAGGTGCAAACTTGTAGATCTTCAGATACAGAAGCACATCATCATCGTAGTTTTCACTGCTATGGATTTAATGAGCAAACAATAATACCTGATCGGTGCGATCCTCGGCAGTAACCTCATCAAAGCCAGCATCTCTCAGCATCTGTTGAAGATGTAAAATCACTGATGAGCTTGCATGGTTAGAAAACAATAGACAGTGACCATGGGAGGGGTGAATGAGATGGTTGAACTTGCCTGACCATATGCCTTTACATCATGTAGATCATAACCTCTCTGCTTGATATACTCAGCAAACTCGTCTGTGGGAGTTCCACCGCTTCTGCAATAATCACTGATAAGAACCTTACCTCCTGGCTTCAACCATTTGTAAAAGGATTTCATCAGCGCAGGTTTATCCTGCAATGGATTAATAGTTCAGATATTGAATATGCAGACTCCAAAGAGAAAGAAAGGGAAAAACAAATACGCTAAATGACCAATTATAACAGACATATCTTGCAGGATTACCTTATTGAAACATCATTTTATACGGTAATGATCTGTAGCTTGATCAAATTATCAAAATTATGTACAATAAAAACATTCTAATAATTTCCAATAAATGCATAAAGGAAAATGAAGTTCATATATCGATATGTGTGCGTGTGCGTGTGTGTGTGTCTGGACACGAACATGAGGTTCATTTGTTGTAAAAATGCTGAGTTGGGAAATTGTCAACCAGTTCAACATAATTAGTCAAAAACAAGATGGCGGAGGAACATGAAGATATCTCTTACTTGAATGTGTAATATTGTGTCCCGGCTGTATATTACGTCAAAAGTATTATCTGGATAGGTTTTTTTGGTACAATCGGCAACCTCGAATTCAACTGGGCATTTGCGTCCAATGGCCCGCTCAAGAGCAAAAGAAATCATATTGATGGAGAGATCAATGCCAACAACCTCGACATCGAAGTTCTCTGCCATGTAAAAGTCACCTCCCCCAATGCCACAACCAACATCCAAAACTTTTTGACCGGGCTTCAGCTCTAGCTTTGAAACAAATTCCTTGGTGGTCTCTAGATAAATGGAAAAGGTAGAAATTTAATAAATACCAATTAAATCAAATAGAGTAATTTGTGTAACAATGAAATTGTTTCTTATAAAAAATAAATATATAAATAGATCAATCACTAAAGAACCCTTTGGTTCACAGGTCTCAAGCTTAGATTTATCTAGCATAGAACATTTGGTATTCGGATGTTTCAAACTTGCCCTCCTCAATTAGACGACACATTGATTACTTGAGTGGTCGAAATATTGCCGAAAATGTACTCAAATTTCAATGTGCTGACACAATTTTATTAAATCATCAAAATACATTCCCATTGAAAAGATTAGAGAGATAATGGCAGCAGAGCAGAAGAAGAGGCTTCAATAATAAGGCTTACCCATTCCTCCTGTACTGACAAAACCTTGACCAAATACACGCTCGTAGCGCAGGATGCCATTACATTTATATTGAACATTATCTAAAAACCTCTGGAATCCTCTGTCTTCCTGTGAAAAGACTTTCTGCCATATCCAGCAAATCTAAGTAAAAATGAAATGTAAACTTTGTTAGTAATAAACATAAAGAAACATTAAAAGGAATAATTAGAACAACTTCCGCCAGTAAGTACCTGGTTTTGGTTCTTCTTAGTTCGTACATAAGCTCCTATACATTTGCTGCTTACAAGGGATAGTTCATAGGAGTTCCCACACTCATCACGTATTTGGCAATCCTTAAAAATCTGCAGATGATGTAAAAAAAAAGTTCAAGCTGGGAATACCATAATCTAAATGCTAAGCACTCACATGCCAAGTATAAATAGAAAAACTTCACATAAAAGCCAAATAGGAAATCAACCTGGCACACATCAGACGTACTTGTCTCTTATAATCTTGAGACGAAGTAAAAGTGATGGCAAGGATGTAAAGTCACGCACTTCAAGAGACAAAAACATAACCATATACATAGTAAACACCATTTTGAATCAGAAAAAGTTTCGCAGATGGAGTCTATTATGCTAGGATTGTCAACCTAGAAAAACACTTCTTTTTCATATACTATAAAATCAGGACTAATGCATATATGAACTGTCCATGGCACATCATTCGTTTTTATTATCATAATTCCAGCACTACGTCATCAGAAGACAATCTGTTGATTTTTTAAAATCTTTTAAATGATGATGCTCTGTTGAAGTTGAACGATGAGAAATAGACATTGTCATATAGTTAATACACAAAATCTCAAGGTTTCACAGGGGTAAAAAAACTAGTGAAACTAATAAAAAAAGCAGACGGAAACAACCTTTGTGTAAAATCTGGGTTCCCTGTAATGTGTTGGGTTGTATTTGCGCTTGGAGTCTCCAGACTGATGAAAACATGACTCTCTGAAGAAGACATATCCACCAACCTTCAACCATTTAATCATCCTTGCAGCCAAATTCTCCACCTATGGTTATAACAATGAATCAGTTTTTTGGAAGGACAATAAAAAATAAGCAGGCTTAGTCTAAATCTAACTAAGATTGCAAAAAATTAAACTCAAGGATTTAATGAACAATTTATCCAATAGAAGAACTTTGTAGACTGAAATGAAAATAGCTGAATGAAATTTCACCTAGCAACAAAAGAGGAACAGTATAGAGCAGAATAGATTACACTTACATAATAGCTACAATGAAAAAAAAATTAAAATTAAAACCTGAATTTCTTTTTGCCACCTGGATTGACAAAAAGAAATCTGAAACAGTTCGTGCTAGACAGACTAATTGTGTTATTTAACAAACCAACCTGACTATGTTCCATAGCAACGAAGATATAATGCATATATTATTCAGTTCACTCTTTGGTGGATCTAAGAATTAGCCACAGCTTTCGCAGACTAGGCAATAGGCTAACACCATTTCACTTTCAATGAGAGTTTGGATCTGGATTTTTAAGACCCCAAATACAAAAAGACTCCAAATACTCTAATCTTGAACAAACAACCAACTAGAAAGCATGCATATACAAAAGTGTAAAACATTTTCTGATTTTCTCATTCTATCAACAATGCATCACAAGTCATAAATCGAAGACTATGATCTCATGTAGTGTGCATCCAGGGGCTCCAATAGCACCAAAAGATAGGCAGTACCTCTTTATCAGACAAGTACATTAGCAGCCAATTGGAGAATATCAAATCAATTGATCCATTGGAAATGCTAAGCTCTGGAGAAGTCACATCTGCGCATAGGAACTTGACGTTCTTGTGGTGCCTGTTGATGCTTTCATTCTACAGTTAGAACATTAAGATGATAAGATAAAGAAAATAATTCCGTACAAGTATAAAACAGCAGTCGCGTATTGATACAATATGAATAGATGTTAAACCTTACCTTCTTTATAGCATTTTCTATGAAATCCAGAGCAATAAGCTGGCCAGCCTTCAGGGCTAATTCGCTAGTAAAACGGCCGATTCCAGCTCCAAGTTCCAAGACAGATTTTCCTTCATAGTGGGGAAGCAAAGAAAGTACCTGTGGACGGACAGTTTAAGAACCATGAACATCTTAAACACTGATTTACACTACATCCTACATTTCCACATCTAAACATAATAGATAAGAAAGAATGTATTGACTCCGTCTGCATTTCCAATGCATGTAATCCTGAGATTCAATGAATGAACCGAATCATCCAGCTTCATAACTGGAACTATTTAAAACTGTGCTACTGAAAATTAGGAAGAAGATTTTTCGAGACATGATACTACTAAACAACATTCTTCTCTACTATGTGAACAGTAGGAACCAGTAGTATTTTAGCGACAAAAACCGAGAAGAACAGATCTTAAACCAGACAAAACGACAACATCTGCCACCAAGCCAAATAATGAATTATAACAAAAAAAGAAATGAAGGTAAGCCGAGACTAGTGAAGAACATGCAGCGAGAAGCATTACTTCAGGTCGCTCTTCCTTGTCAAGATTCGAGGCCTGAGAGTCGAGCATCATCGCCTCCACAGTCAAATCCGCGGAGTGCTCCGTCCAGTAGTTCTTCTGCACCTCGCGCTCTTGTTCTTTGAAACACAAAAGCAACCGATTCAATCACAAGAGTTCGAACAGAAACACCATCACTACATGAATTATAATGCAAAGAAATAATGAGAACTTTTACCACCAATCTGAGCAGAAGCCATTGCCACTGATTAGAACCAAAACGGAGAATGTGAGAGCGAGGAGGGCCGAGGAATATAACTAAAGCCTATGAACCCTCAACGGCGAGGCGAGATCTAGAAAAGCTCCTGGATCTTCGGTTGTTTAGTCTTCCTCTCTGCTGCATTCCACGGCTGCGGAAACTGTAAGCGCTTCTCCCTCTCTGTTGACGTCGAAAATTCCCGACTTTGGCGGACCCTATTTATACCAAGCACAGTATGAACGCCTCTCTCAATTTTTTATTATAAGTTAAAGAGTACAACTAGATGTTCATTTAATGAAGGATGAAAATGGAGAGACAGCGGGGAGAGGCTCATCTCTAATTAGCTAAACTTACAATATTTTTATATTTGGCATCTAACAATTATGGTATTTGCTAAGTTCATTTTGTCATATACTTTAAAATTACTATAAAAAGATACAAATTATTTATTTTTGTGTATTTGTGTTAATATTATAATAATAATGATGCCAACATTATTATCATTATTATTATTCGTAGTGACTCATGCCTAATATTCTAAATCTAGGTTCGGCATCTGTCGGTCCCGACATTCTCCAATAATATTATCCCCACATACTATCACGAGTTCTTTCAGAATGCATTGTCCTCACTCACGTACATTCTGAGAAAAATTTTAAGAGGTTGTCCAACATATATTTGCTCCAAAGTAAAACACGTTTAACCATAAAATTTATTTCTATAATTGAGAAGCACGGAGAAAAAAAAATGTTAAAACTTTACGATTTTTTATATAAAATAAAAAATTTAAGATTTATTAGTTGTAATTTAGCCATTAGTTTATTTATAAAACCCTACAAATGGATTGTAAGAAGAGTTCTTGAGATGTGGGACCAAAGGGCCCAAGTTCTGAATTTGAAAGACCCATCTCACGTAGGCCCAAGTTCGGAACTTGAAAGGCCCATCTCACGTAGGCTCAAGTTCGGAACTTCAAAGGCCCATCTCACGTAGGCTCAAGTTCGGAACTTCAAAGGCCCACCTTACGTAGGCCCAAGTTCTGAATTTGAAAGGCCCATCTCACGTAGCCCGAACTCTGAATTTGAAAGGCCATCTCACGTAGGCCCAATTTCTGAATTTGACGGGCCCATCTCACGTAGGCCCAACTTCTGAATTTGAAGGGCCCATCTCACGTAGGCCCAACTTCTGAATTTGGAAGGCCCATCTCACGTAGGCCCAAGTTCTGCATTTGAAAGGCTTATCTCACGTAGGCCCACGTTCTGAATTTGAAAGGCCCAACTTCTGAAAAGTAATTTAATGGCTAACATATTTACATGGGTTGATTAAAAAGAAATAGAAATAAGGGTAGAAAAGGAAAAATGAGTGTTATTTGTAGAAAAGGAAAAAAGAAAAAGAAAAGGTAAAAATGAGAAGGGATAGGGAGGTTTCGGTAAAGCTTAGATTGTCTGCCACTAAATTTTGTCGGGTCGGCCCTTCCCACGACAATCTTTTGTGGACTGTCATGTCCCTACTACATTTCCCTCTCTTTCTATCTATTTATATTTAAATTTTATGTAAATATAAACCTTATATTATAATTTTAGTATATACACTTAGCATTAAAATATTTATTTAATATGATTTTTGCTGAAAATTCGAAGCATCGTGAGATTGAACCATCGTTTGACATGACTAGGTATCTAAGTTGGAATCTCATCTAACTAAAGATTCTTATGGTTATAGTCTGACAAACGTGAAACTAGGAATCAAGAACTTTCCATCTTATACCGGCTACTTTGGGGTTACATCGTCATCTAGTAGGACGGGTTGTAGGAGTATAAGTAACCTAACCATGTCACAAGGGATGCAGGGATTGTCGAGGCCATTAGGGTGTACGAGAGCATGCCCTCATGAGCTCAAATTCACTCGACCGTTTCGAGTTTAGGTTTGGTCGGGTTATAAGCTTTTGACCCTCTAAGGTTATCATTTAGACCATGATTTCATCTTTATTATGATTAAGTCTCGTTCATTCCTACCTGGTTTTTTCTATTTGAATTTAATCTATTGTCTAAATTTAATATTGATAAAAATAAATGTGTTGTTATTATTATTGCAAATGGGCTACTAATCATGATTAAGCATGCAAATAAAGTATTAATTTAATAAATGAATATGGTCATAGGAACTTTTTGATACCAATTTGGACAACGACCCATCCTTAACTTCAAAATTTGTTATAATTTATAATTATTAGTCCTAATTAATTGTAATTATTAATTATTTTCTTTCATTTTTGGTAGATAAAATTCCAAAACTACCCCCACACAAAAAAAACATAAAAATCAATTAAAAAAAAGAAAAAGAAAAATGTGTCAGTAAAAAGTGAAGAATGTAGGAGATGTAGAAAGGAGTGTGAGAAAAAAAAAAGTAAATAGAGAAATAATTAAAAATAATATATTTTTTTAAAAAAAAATTGTCCCCTAATATTCTAAAGGGGTCCATATCAAAATAAAGCCCTCTTCTCACCTTATTCTTATTATTCTTGAATTTAATATTAATTTAATTAATATTTATAATTCCATTTTTATCCTCCACATTTAAGGTTGTCTAATTAATTTAGTAATGTCTCCAAACCCTTATCTGTTAAATCAATAAAAGCATCATAGAGCAATCTCATATCAAACATTGTATCATTAATCGGTAGTTGAAATGTGCACGATAACGAAAATCAATCCATCTCAATTTACACTCTCGTTGGAGCTGAAGTAACCTCATATTAGGCATTGTAGCATCAACCGGTAGTTGAAATGTGCACGATAGCGAAGATCAACACATTTCAGTTTACACTCTCGTTAGAGCTGAAGTAACCTCATATTAGGCATTGTAGCATCAACTGGCAGTTGAAATGAGCACGATAGTGAAGATCAATCCATCTCAATTTACACTCTTGTTGGAGCTGAAGTAACCTCATTTTAGGCATTGTAGCATCAACGGGTAGTTGAAATGTGCACAATAGCGAAGATCAATCCATCTCAATTTGCACTCTCATTAGAGCTGAAGCAACCTCATACTAGGCATTATAGCATCAACTGGTAGTTGAAATGTGCACGATAGCGAAAATCAACACATTTCAATGTACACTGTCATTGGAGCTTAAGCAACCTCATACTAGGCATTGTAGCATCAATCGGTAGTTGAAATGTGCATGATAGCGAAGATCAACACATCTCAATCTACACTGTCGTTGGATCTGAAGCAACCTCATACTAGACATTGTAGCATCAATTGGTAGTTGAAATGTGCACGATAGCAAAATCAATCCACCTCAATTTACACTCTCGTTGGAGTTGAAGTAACCTCATATTAGGCATTGTAGCATCAACAGGTAGTTGAAAGGTGCACGATAGCAAAGATCAACACATCTCAATCTACACTATCGTTGGGATTACCCGTACCTCTGTCAGTTGGGTTCGGGTAGGGATGGTGTTTGGAGCTAAAGCAACCTCATACTAGGCATTGTAGCATCAATTGGTAGTTGAAATGTGCACGATAGCGAAGATCAATCCATCTCAATTTGCACTCTCATTACAGCTAAAGTAACCTCGTATTAGGCAAGAATTCATGGTCTATAATTGTCCTTTTTTTTTTCATAAAATAATTCAATAACTTTTTAATTTAAGAAACAAAAATTGATAATTTATGGAGTTTCAAACTTTTAAAAAATTAAATAAATTAAAAAAAAAAAAGATAAAAAAACCAAAACATTTTTTTTCTTATATAATTGACTACCAAACATAATGATTTTACAGCCTGTTTTTTCCCCTTTTCTTGGAAGAATTTTCCCCATTTCCCTCAAATCTCTCCTCTTTCTTCTTCTCCTTTATCTTTTTCCCTGTTAAAATCTTCTCTCCCAAAGCTTTGAAGCTTTTGAAATGGTCTCCCATGGCGGACGCAGCCATGGCTGACCTTGGCTTCCATGGCAGCCTCAAATCCCCAGCAAAATGTAGTAAACAAGCGTGATAGGCAAAGCGATCAACATTCCAAAGATAACTCTGCAAACCCACGAAGAAAAATCAAATCTTTTTGTGTTTTTTTGAAACAAAACAGAGATTTAATGTCGGAGTTATTAAGGATATTGGTGCTATACATACCCTGTGCTGAGAATATCAGGGTGTACGTTGTACTCCTTCGCAAAGACAAAGGGGACAATTCCTTGTGGGAGAGCTGCCTGTTTTTTTATAAACAAAAAATGGATATAAATTTGTAGGAAACTCCAAACTAATGGGACACAAAAACATGTTAAACAAACCTAGCTACAGATGTTTGTTTCCAAACACATCAACAATCAACAACCAAGCTAGGCCCGAGCTAAGAGATACCTTATCTATTTTCACGGGATAACTTACCTGACTCTATCTACAAGGCTTGAGCTGAGAGATGTCTCCTTAACTACATGACTCTACCAACTAAGCCCGAGTTAGAGATATATCTTAACTATTTTCACGGGGTAATTGTCATGACTCTCTACCAACCAGGTCCAAGTTGAGGGGATACCTTAACTATTTTCACCTGATAACTTATATGACTCTACCAACCAAGCCGGAGCTGAGAGATACCTTGACTATTTTCACGGGATAACTTACATGACTTAGTTCATAGACACCTTAATTATTCTCTCCTGAGATGACTTGTCCGACCTTACAACTAGGTCTTTTGTATGGGTGAGTACCCATTTCAAGCCATACAAACACCTTAACTATTCTCACGAGATAACTTGTCCAATATTGCTAGGTTATTTTCAAGCCAATTCACATATATCTTAACTATTTTTTTGAGATAATTCGTACGATCCTTCCTACAACTCTAAGATACATGCAAAGGGTGATTTTGAATCTACCGCTAGAATATACTGTCTTTGCTATGGACGTTCTTAAACCATGCCAAAAAGCAACCATCTTTTTCATAATCCAACAACTTTATAGAATTTGACATATTACATTGGTTTTTTTAAAAAAAGGGAAAGCTTTTGGAGTATATGCAGTGAGGAAGCAGGATAGAGGCAATGTCAGAGAAAAGTTGCAGAGAGAGGAGAGAGAAAGAGTGACCTGGACAATGGCTACTCGTAAGAGAACTCCTCTAAGCCCAACAGCAATGGAAGCCACAGCCATTACAGCTGGTCCTGTAAGGAATCTCACAGCCATTGAAAAAGCTGCTATGCTATTCCCACATGCTATCATCTTTGGCTGCAAAGCCATGAACAACCCTGCCATTCACACACACACTTTCATCATTACTCCGCCCCTCCCCTGTTCTTCCCCTGTTTTGTGCTTTTCTTTTTGCTTTTCGAACCAAAAAATAAAAAAGAAAGTTAACAACTTTACCAAGACTGAACATGGCCATTCCGAGCCCTGCATCCGAGAGAATAGATATCGACTTTGCAACAATGGCGGGCATTTCGACGTTCCACCTTAAACATCATGATCAAATATAATCAGAAACAGAGCTTAAATCAATACCCAAATGGGGTTTTGAAGAACATATGAACCTGAATGATATCAAGGACCAAGTCAGGCCGATCAAACTCGAGTAAGTGTTGGGGTTTCTGATCAGCTTTCTCCAAACCATGATCAAGATTAGCCTTGTCATGACACTCGTTGGCGGCATGGTTTTGGGTTTCTCTGCTACTCCATTGTTGTTACTGTTCATACTCTCTCTGTTTCCATAGCTGAATTCTTCCCTCTCTGTATATTCTTCTTGGTTTTCTCTACGACCCTCCACTGATGAACAAATCCCATTAACAAAAATGAACCAAAAACAAAAATAAAAGTCTAATCCATTCAAGAAACTTACCTTTTCCAGGAGACACAGCCAATCTCACATCCTTTTGATCATTATGTGCACCAAATTCATGGTTTCCAAACACATCAGAAACAGGGGAAGCACTTGAACTCCAAACAAACATATGCAAATCTCTGTTTCCATCCTCTGTTTTCTGCTGAGCCACAACTCCATTAACAGGCTTCTTAGTATTGGTTGCTGCATTTTTGGATCCTGTAGGTGAAAACATTCCTGGGTTTGGAGCAGGGTAATGATTTGCATTTGCATTGTAATGAAACCTTGGTTTCCCGCCTTCCTCCTCGTAATTCGACGGTCTTGGTGTCGGTCCTCTCGACGCCGAAAGGCCATAAACATCAGAAGAACCAAAGTTGGAGTTTCTTCCACCAGTAGCCATCATAGAGTAGAAATCAGTATGGTTAAAACTTGAGCCTCTTGGAGTGGGATTTCGAGATGATTGCAGAGAGTAAATCTCTGCATTAGTCAAATTAGAAGGGCGTGGCGTTGTAGAAGACAACCCCACAGATCTTCTCGAGAAGATATCTGATCTTGAAGCATTTGATTTCCTCACAGTCACATGAAGCTTCCCATCTTCCTTAATCTCAGCCTCTGTTTCAAGAACTTGCCTTCCATCTAACGACATGATATCAGAATCGACATGAATTGAGACAATAGAACCAGCAGTGTCTGGAAACTGCTCAGAAATCAGCACTCTAGCTCCTCTATATTCAAACATGAACAGCATCAATGTATACCAAATAATACACTGAAGAACAACAATCTGAACCATCAAACTGCCTGAAAACTCCCCATACATCCCTTTAAGCAGAGGAATCCCCATAACCAGAGTATTGGGCAAAGTTGAAAG
The DNA here is from genome assembly GCF_002738365.1 of Cucurbita moschata. Taxonomy (NCBI): domain Eukaryota; kingdom Viridiplantae; phylum Streptophyta; class Magnoliopsida; order Cucurbitales; family Cucurbitaceae; genus Cucurbita; species Cucurbita moschata. The sequence goes on from NW_019268535.1 coordinate 365,957, forward strand.
GGAAAACAGAGTAATCGTCCATTCCAAACAACCCCTTTTGCTTATGTTGCTCCAAACAGCAAGAACAGCAAGAACAATGAGTTTTTGGAGAGTATCAGCAGCAATAAACCTCAAGTTCATTGTATATGGATTGTTAGTGGAAATAAAATGAAAAGAAAGAAGAGGAACTGCAAACAGAGCAACAAAACGATTGATTCCAGAGCACTGATCAGGAGTGAAGATCTTCCACCATTTCACAGACCCATAAGCTAAAATCATAGCCACATAAAGAGGAACCACTGCCGTCATTACATGGTAGAAATCCAAAAGACTAATCATCTTTCTTCTTGTTCTTGAGGTTTGGGAGGTGACCCAGATGAGGAAAATGGCTATGAAGATGACCTCAGAGGAGAAAAACAGGGGACGAAGAAGAAGAAGAGAATGGCGAATAAAATTAAGCTTTGAGAATTGGGAGGAGGCCTTGTTGCACTTACACTTACAGTCCTCAAAGCAAGAGCAGAGAGCGTGGGAGTTCTTCAACTTCTTTTGGGTTTGTTTTTTTGCTCTTTGTTTTGAAGCGAGCTTGGATTTGGGTGTTTGGAGGATAATAAAAATGGGCTTCTTGAGCTAGATATTTACTTATAAACACTTTGTATAAACACTTTGATTATTAGTGATTGGTTGCTACCCGGTAGGTAAATATCTTTGTCTCTTTATTTAAATTCTGTTTGTTGGTGTTGTGAGTATATTCGATCTTACTTCTGCTCGTGCTACAATAATCGATATCATAATTTTGTAGTGATAGCATTTGGCGCACAACCAAGTTTAAATATGATATAAACATGGGAGGTTAGTAAGTGCCGGGCTGGCTGCCTGGCTGCCTGCATTTGTTAAAGGAAAAAGAAGAACAGAGTCTGGTTGGAAGGTGGGGCTTTGTTCGACAGAGCATTTTCCAACACTTTTTTTATTTTCTCTCTTGGATTCGCTTTTTAAGGCTCATGGCTGGTAAGCTTAGCTTTGGGTCATGCCTAAATGGCGTGAAAATTCTATAAAGATATGGAAATAGTAATAAATGGAAAGATACTCTTCGTGGTAAGCCGTAATGGAAGACAAATATCTATGAAATATATGGTAAACTATAATTCAGTACTAAATATCGTTAACAAAAAACTATGAATTTTTAGGGTTTAAGGTATGAACTAATAAAAATCCAAACTTTGCTCGTTTCTTTACTCCATTAATATTTTGCCTAATGTAAAAATCTAAACTTTATCTTTTGTTGCATGTGAAGGAAGAGTATGGCGATTCAACAAGTTGACTATGAATATGAATACGAAATAAATGATTTTGTCATAACTTTATGTATCTTAATGAGCAAACCTATAAACATCTTTAAAATTATCGAAAAGTTAGACACGAAATAAATTCAACCCTGATTGTATCTCATTGTTAGAACTTTATCTACCTTAATCAGTGGACTCATAAGCTAATTTCGTCGTTAAAACGACGAAAATCTAGAAATATTTAGGTCATCAAAATTTAGGTACGAAACAAATTGAACCCTGATTGTATCTCATCGTAAGAACTTTATTTATTTTAATCAGGTGACCCATATGTTATTCTCGTCAATAAAAACAACGAAAATTTAGAAATGTTCAAGTCATCAAAGTTTATGCACGAAATGAATTCAGCTCTGATTGTATCTCATAATTCACATGGGACCTGTTAAACAATCTCTCTAGCCCTTTCCAACCAATATGAGATCTCACAATCTACCTCTTTGTGGACCAGTATACTCGCTGGCACACCACCCAACTCTAATACCATTTGTAACAGCTTAAGCTCATGGCTAGCTGATATTGTCCTCTTTCGACTTTTTCTTTCGGAATTTCCTCCCAGATTTTAAAACGTGTCTACTAGGGAGAGATTTTCACACCCATATAGAAGGATGTTTCGTTTTTCTCTCCAACCAATGTGGAATCTCACACAAACCCATTATTCAGAGTATCGAAACGAAACGAATAATTTAACCGAGATTACAAAACCGGGGAAAGATAGAGAGAAAACATGCACATAGGGAAGAGAGAAGGGAAATTGAATTAGAGAAGATGACAAATGCATGAGAGGAAGAGATACCCATCACATGGACCCTAAATTCCCCATTCCATACCTCTATTCATTCCCTACTATCTTTCCAATCTCATTGGACTTAAACCCAATCCTTATTTTTCATTCCAATCTATCATACACCTTTTCTATATCCATGTCCTTTCCCGCTCTCCTACACCGAACTCACTCGGTTGGATCTAGCTCGTGTACTTAACCATCTTCTTCATCTGCAACAGGAAAAACATCAGTGTGTATGGCAATATGTCATAACTAAAGTGACACTGCATCAACTTTTGCACACGTACGTGTTCTTATCAAAATATCGTGTCGACCTTTGTGCAATATCATAGATGAGAAAATTACCCAGCTCGTATGAAAATAGGGTTACTGTCAAATTAGGTTTAAAACTCGACGAAGTATTCTTAAATGTTTGAAAAGACCCTTAACTAAATTTTTTTTTAAAAAAAAAAAAAAAAAAGTACTATTAATTTCATGCTCGTTTTTCTCCCGACCAAAGTTAAATATAATCCCGAACATTACTTTTCACTAATCAAGTAATTAAATCAAAATCTATGCAAAACAACATGATTAGAGTATGAAAGGAAAAGATTGGACATTTGACATTCATTTTGATAGCTAGCTAGCTCTGGCTAGGATTTACCCTATTTTTCTTACTTTTTCTTCTTTAATAAAAAAATAATAGCTCGAGAATAATAAACAGGTATCTGATTTAGTAAATGGTTCGAACCCTGTATTGTTAAATCAACTATTAACAAAAAGTTATTGACACGTGATATATATTTATACAGTTGAATTTGTCATATAACGTTACAGTCTGTAAAGAACATAACGAATCAATATAGATAATCATATTGTTTTTTTCACGAGCTGGCTTGGTATAATCGAACCAATTGTGCTAGGGTGGAATTTTTTTAGGTCATTATTCATTGAGTCAAAAAGGGTGCAATAAAAAGAATGGAATTTTTGAAGGTATTATTTACTTTTATAAAAGAGAAGGGGGATGTTCCTAATCTTGTTCAATAAGTTGACTATTTATAATTCCTTTGTTATTAAATAATTTTTAAAAAGTAAGGGCAGGAATAAAATTAATTGAAATTCTAGAGACCAATAATAAATAAAATATTTTTTACTGTTACCATTCAAGTAAAACCATGAAAAGTATGGAGAAAAATTGTTGAAAATAAAAAAGTAGTTGAAAACTCGTGACATGCAAACACGTGTAGCATATACTTACAGGTGGCTTCGGTGCTGGAAATAAAGAAATTGAAAAAAGTTGAGTATTAAAAAATTCGATAGATCTAACCGCTGGAGTTCGGTTAACATGACCTGAAATTTTTACTTGTTTTTTCTTCGAGATGTGCATCACTTTTATAAACATGGTTCCACGTACACATTTTTGTATACACCGATTCATCTAGGATGCACCACCCTAGATATGCATCCTTTTTTCATACATAGGTGTGGGTCACTTTCATATACACGAACTATATGCACATTACTTGCATGTGCTTTGAATGTGAAATCTCACATCAGTTGGAGCGGGTAATGACCCATTTCTTATATGGATGTGGAAACGTCACCCTAGTATACACTTGTTAAAACAGTGAAGCTGAGGACGTTACGTAACGAGCCAAAACACTAGCAGTGGGGTTGGGCTGTTATGATATCAGAGCCAGACACTTAGCGATGTGCTAACAAGAACGCGGATCGGTTGGAGAGGGGAACGAAACATTATTTTAATCCATTTAATTATTTAAATTAATTTCAAAATAATAAAATTAACTTATTGGTTAACAAGAGGGAATAAATAGGAGATTGAAATTAGGGAATCTGCCCATTAATTTAATTTTTTTAAAAAATATATTTTTTATTTTTATTTTTAGAGTGGAAAGCGTGCTAGAAGTGAATGATGATGGTCTGTGGGCGTGCCCCCAAAATTATAAGAATAATAATAATAGTAATAATACTAATAAATAAATAAATTATTAAATAAAAAATAAATAATAATAAAAGAAAAAAAAAAACAAGCCAAAGAAAAGGGTTCACACGCTCCCCTTCACAGTTCACACGCACCGCTATGTTTTTTTTTTTTTTTTTTTTTTTTAAAAAAAAAAAAAAAAAACATAGCGGTGCGTGTGAACTGTGAAGGGGAGCGTGTGAACCCTTTTCTTTGGCTTGTTTTTTTTTTTTTTTTTTAAAAAAAAAAAAAAAAAACATAGCGGTGCGTGTGAACTGTGAAGGGGAGCGTGTGAACCCTTTTCTTTGGCTTGTTTTTTTTTTTTTTTTTTAAAAAAAAAAAAAAAAAACATAGCGGTGCGTGTGAACTGTGAAGGGGAGCGTGTGAACCCTTTTCTTTGGCTTGTTTTTTTTTTTTTTTTTTAAAAAAAAAAAAAAAAAACATAGCGGTGCGTGTGAACTGTGAAGGGGAGCGTGTGAACCCTTTTCTTTGGCTTGTTTTTTTTTTTTTTTTTTAAAAAAAAAAAAAAAAAACATAGCGGTGCGTGTGAACTGTGAAGGGGAGCGTGTGAACCCTTTTCTTTGGCTTGTTTTTTTTTTTTTTTTTTCTGTTTTATATATTATTTATTTATTTTGATCTATTAACTCGAACTAGGACCACCGACCTTCCTCTCAAATGGTAGTTAGTTTGTATCAACAAAATCTCGAGAAAATGTTGAGTATATTAACATAAGAATAAGAATAAATCATATTCGATAATATAAGATTTGCCTATTCAAATTGTCTATGCTCACCGTTAATAAATATTATCATATTTGAGCTTGTCTGACCTTCAAGTTTTAAAATGTGTCTACTAGAAAAAGGTGCACCGTCTAGTGTCTCGCTCTAATACTATTTGTAATAGCTCAAGCCTACTGCTAACAGACATTGTCTCCTTTTGAGTTTTCTCTTATTATGTTTGTCGTGGTGAATTTTAAATGAAGTAATTTAATATTTATTTTAAAATAATATATATAGCAAGTTGGTGATGAGGGGAAAAAAGAGAAAATTGATTAGATAGAGAGATTTGAAAGAGATTACATGGAAAATAGAGTCTGACGTGTCGATATTAGAGCGTGGATACGTCAATTTTAATTTTAATCTACTTTTTTTTATTTAAATATTTAAATTATTGCTTACCGAATATTTTGTTTTTTCTACCAGCAGTTTATTTGGGGGTTTATTTTTAATGGATATTATTTTAAAAGTGAATTAAAATCATAAAATAATTCAGATTTGATGACAAATTTGACGGAATCAAATATAGAATTTAATAAAATATAAAATAGTTTAATTTGAATTGAATCTCGACCGTTGAAAACTAGACCATGGTTGAGTGAAATATTTGTGTGCATAATGCTATAAAGTTCTATACGACTCCGGACCAATTTGAACATAGTTCAATAGATAAGATACATATTTTTATTGGGAGAAGAGTTAGGAACAAGAATAAGGAGAAACAAGAACCACTTGCATAGATGAATGGCCTAAGATTAGGTCGAAAGGCATTGTCGATGGACAAAGGTGAATATTCTTATACTATCTCCTTGTTAGTTTTGAGGGTCGGATATTAGAATCAAGAAGAGCGAATCTTGCACTGTTAATTAATCAACTAAAATATCGATGATTCAATATTTCTCCCGATCGAAATGAGTCGGTCAATTTTATGCGCTCGTGAAAAATTGGATTCGTGGCTACATGTGCGTGTATTGTAGCATGACTCACAACAAAAAGAACGTAGAGGCTTGCTTTAGAACGTGAATTAACCTATGCAAACCACAAGCCCAGCTCATGTTTATGGACTTTGGGCCACCTCGTTGAGCAGAGGGGATATCCACCCTTGAAGACATTATTAGTTTGCTACCAATTAACCTGATTCATTTTGTGTTTTATAGGTCGTTATCTCGGATCTCTAGAGCTAAGAAACCGAGCATCATCCCTATTATAAGTTATAGGCGTGCTGCAGCCACACATTCGAGTAAGAGTTCTTCTGGAAGATGCAGATAGAACATTGATTTTTAAGTTCAATCAGGTTCAAGTTTTAAGGTTGAGTCTTTCTCTTTATTACCTCGTTCAATCATCTTCAAAAGTAATAGTCCAAAGAGTTCCATCGAATTAACCTGGAGTCAGGTTTATCAAATATAAGGACTACTATAGGATACATTTAAATTTATTCTATTTTTTAAAAAATAAAATTATTTACAAAACAATTGTACGTGTATATTTATTTTAATTTTATTTTACTTCATAATTGTTTTTTTATTATTTATTTGAAATGTATTTTCTCGAAGTATATATCAAAATTGAGGTGCGAAATAAATAAATTAGATTTTTTACATTTAAATATTTTCCTTTTATTAAACACACAAAATTATAAATAAAACAATTAAAAAAATTAAAAAGTAATACACGGCACAGAATTTATGGAATCGGTCAACGTTCAAAACAACCTGAAATAAATGGTGTCCAATTATTTCTTAGTATGGCAACTGGATCTCCCGGTCATCCCGAACCTACCAACTCCTCCATACCGACCATCCCAAACCTAGTCTCTCTCCCTCGCCTCCAACAACCTAAAAAAAACCTAGGCTGGTGACCAGGAACCTTTTGTACCGGTTCCTGGGG
>NW_019268535.1:373860-414540 GCF_002738365.1 Cucurbita moschata
GGGGGAGAAGAGTGTGTAATATTATATAAAGACAGAGAGAGGTGGGAGATTCACCAAAAAGTCCAGAGAGCGGCGGAGGGGGAGGCCGTTCTTCGTCGTCTTTAATGGAGAGCTTATTAGGTCTTCTTCGTATTCGGATCATTCGCGGCGTCAACCTTGCCGTTCGCGACGTTCGCAGCAGTGATCCTTACATCGTTGTTAAATTGAATAAACAGGTTTTTTTCGTCCGGTCGCTCCACCGATGGATTCAAATTTTGTGTCTAACATGTTTTGAATATGGTTCTCGGTGATTATATGCGCAGAAATTGAAGACCCGTGTGATCAAGAAGGATGTCAATCCTGAATGGAACGAGGACCTCACTCTTTCTGTTACCGACCCCGATGTTTCAGTCAAGCTCGTACGTAACTCATCTCAAAATGTATACTCAATTCATGGAACAGGGACGGAAAGTCTTCTCCATTTCCAACCCCGTCTTCACATCTTATTTCAACTTATCATCATGTTGAGGATGGTCGGGAGGGGTCTCACATTAGCTAATTTAAGGGATGATTTGTTTTGTTATATAATTTCGTCTCCGACCTGATTTAGACCAAATGGATATCTCTAAATTGTGTATAGATTTGTTTTGTTATATATCGTGAACTCGAGCTTACATTTGATGTAACGATGGTAGACGGTGTACGACCACGACACGTTTACGATGGACGACAAGATGGGAGATGCGGAGTTCGAGATAGGGCCATACATCGAAGCACTGAAGATGGATTTGGCAGAGCTACCAAGTGGAACCGTGCTGTCAAGAGTGCAGCCATGCAGGCAAAACTGCTTAGCCGAGGAGAGCGCCATAGTGTGGGAGGAAGGCAAGGTTATTCAAAACATTTGCCTGCGCTTGCGCAATGTTGAATGTGGCGAAGTTGAAATCCAGTTGCAGTGGATTGAGCTTCCTGGTGCCAAAGGTTTGTAAAAATGCCTTAAACAAACACCACCATCATCGCCTTGTTCTTGTTCTTGTTCTTTTTTGGTCCTCTATCGATTTGGTCGAAGATTATCCATGAATCCATTTTTGTTCATGGAATTCGACCAAACCCTTTTTTTTTTTTCATTCTTTTATGTCTTTTGACTCATGAAAATCTTATAAGTTCATGTAAAGCTGTTTGATTTTTTTGGATGGATTGATTCGATTTTGTTGTTTTCATTTACATTCTTCTCCTCCCCACCCAATAAATGAAAGTGCTCGATCACCAAAAATCATCACTTTTATCGTGCTTTTTTTAGATTTGTAATCTTCTTATATGCTCTACCTAAGTAATATGAAACATATAAAATGTTGTTCCAGGCTATATGGCACTGTGACCTAAGTCAATTCGTTCTTATGTCACCTACGGTCAAGTGACGTATGTTCGAGAGTAACAACAAGAGAGAGATTTTGAAAGAGACACCAAGCCAATTCGGTTTAAGAAGCCTCGGTTTTGGAAAACGAAGGTAGAGAGAAATTTTTGAAAAAGACTTTATATATGCAATCAAGAAAGTAACAACAACGGCGCTATATGGGTCACAACCTATATGGCACTGTGACCTATATGGGTCACGGCCTCACGTATCTATAGATTGTATAATGAAGATTACATTGTAACGAAATATGAAATGAAACCATAGGATTTGTTGGTAATCATTAAGAATTTTATCAATGGTGAAAATATTTTTAAAAATTTAAAAATATTAAAAAGTATTTATGAAACTCTTATGAAATATTTTTGAAATAAATTACTCACCATTTCAATAAAAGAAAAAGTAGTTGTATAAAAAGTATTAAACAATCCATTTTAATTTTTATCTAAGGTAAAAAAGGTTAAAATTTGCCGAACATAATTCAACGGCAGTAAAAAAAGCAATCCGGGGCTGGGGCAAATTTCAACCGGCGAAACAAAGCGGGAAAGAGTTTTGTTTCCACTTTGAGGCATAAAACCCTAAATCGGAAGGTCTTTAGGATTTAGGGAGGGGAATCGAATGGTCCAGACTCGCGGGACTGAGAGAGATGGAGCACAGAGACGATTATAAATTCATGGAGATTAGAGATGCCATTGCCTCCATCAATCAGAAGGTTAACCTTATTGGCGTTATCATCGAGTTCGGTTTCCCCAGGCGAACTGACTGCACTGGTATTCCTCCTCTTTTCTCTCATTCATTGCGTGAAATGGATGTTGTTTGTGCGATTCACTCCCATGAAGTTGTCATTAATTTGAGCTCAAACTCTGAAACATGTTGTTTTCTTTAGCGAAATCCTAGCATCTGGTATTTTGATGTCATCTTTTCTCATCATTTCACGATTAATAATCTACTGGCAATGAAGAAAAAAAAGGCCGGACTTACGGCTGCTTCCGTTCGGACGGTAGTAGGATGACGATGTGTCTGCAGTAAGGTGTTTTTCTGAGCCAGTTCTTGTAGCAGTGTAACACTGTTCATTTCGCGCGCTAACTTTTTGATATTTTTGATGGCTCGACATACGCCCTTATATGGAGTCGTCAAGTAGTTCTTCTTTTCACGGTTTCTCTTGAATAGGCGATGTTTTGTTGTGGAAAACTGGAAGTAGGAGTGTTCTTATAATTCTTTCCCAGTGCTTGCTTTGGCATAATCTACTGTTACTTTTTTTATGCTTCCCCCACCCTACTGATGCTTGTCTGTCTGTCTGTCTTGTGTTTTGTTAAGTATCAACGATTCTATTTATTGGGTATTATTATGAGTCGTAAGTCAAAATTTAAGATTGTGAAATAGGAAGCTTGAAGTTCATAGCATGAAAATTTAGATTTCTCCCAATCTATAGTATGGAAAGAGGAAGTATATAGTATAAAGAGTACTAGAAATTATATCATTTGTGCTGAATATTTGCAGCCAGTTGAGGCTTGTAGCATTAATTCAACTAGATGTTACACAGAATTATTGAACTTGCAGCAATGAATGCAAGTTCGTCTGCTGTTTATAGTCCTTTTTAAGATTCCTACAAAAAACAGTTCAATTAATAGGATCGACACAAGACAAAGCGAGGATACCTCATACAAATCTACAATGGAATTTCCTCGTAATAAATCACTACAAAAAATTCTCTGTTTTCTATTATCAAGTTGATGGATTTAACACCTTGAAATTCTTCCTCTACTCTGCTGTGAAATTCCCAAGAGCCCAAAAGCTCTTACCACGCAGTTGACTTATAATTTCCTGTACATAATGTTGCAGAAAAGATTCTCATAACTCATTAAAAATTAGAAGAAAAAAAAGGAGGATTGATCAATTCAATCGGAAGTACAAGGAGTGATTTAATTTTGTGCAGCCACCGCGTGGTCATTGGGGTGGAGTGGCACAGCCACCGCAGCAGCACGAACAGCTGCGTGCCTCCTTTGTCGCTCTCTAAGATATAGGACAGTGAGGAGGCAGGCAAATAGAGTTAGAATTGTTGCATTTCCTTCCTCCAACAGTACATCCTCCACCCATGCATCAATTTTTGGATAAACTTCTGGCAACGAATCAATCACATGGACCTAATTCACACATTAGAAACACCCCATTTGATAAGTCCATGTGTGAATAAAGCGTGAAGGAATATAACACAATCTACTTTGTGTGTGTGTGTGTCTAGGAGCTAAGGTACTCTAGCAAGGCAAATATTAAGAAGAGCAGTCCATTAAACCCACCAGAAAACAGTCCGCATGATTCTTTCGTAACCACAGGCTTCCTAGAGCCAACTTGACTGGCAACCTAGCAGCTGGATCAAGTTCCAGAGCTTGATCATAGTAACGCTTGGCTAGGTGAAGGTCAAACGGAAGGCCTAGACCATGTTCATGCATGTAACCAAGGTTGAACATGGCTTGTGCATTTAGCTGGGATTTGGCATGCATGTATGCTTCCGCAGCTCGATCATAATCTACGTCAGTGCCCTGAGTAAAAATGGAAAAGTAGAAACATAAAGGTCTCGAACTTGTGATCTTTAAACATTTACGATTTAATCGTATCACGTACTCTGCGAACATACCCGACCGTAGTAATATGCATCCCCAATCAGTAAGGCGGCATGTTCGTTGCCCTGCTCGGATGCTTGCCACCAAAGAGAATGAGCTCTTTGATGTCTTTCTGCCTTGGCACAAAAGCCAGATTCCCCCAGACACATGCTTTGTTCTCCATATTTGTCAAGTATCCATGCTGCATTGCTTTGTGCCACCTCGTATCCTAGCTCTGCCATTCTTGTATACAAGAAGAAAGCCTTGCGAATGTCAGCTTTCAGATACGATTCCAATGCCCATCTAGACAATGAACTCCAAGGTCCTCGTTCAGCAACTAATTTGTACAGTGCACTTGCCTGCAACCATTGAAACATCAATTAGTAACATGCCCATCTAGACAATGCATGTGAATAGGTTGAGAAACTTTCCGATAACTATATCCCAAAAGAAAACTTCAAACAACCAATTTGATAGTGAAATAAACTGCTCAGAAGTTTTGGAGAAAATACTCCTTAGAAATCCACAATAATGCATACAGATATATATAGTTGAGTGAATGTACCATAGGAATATTCCTCTTGAGCCCAACACCAGTATGAAACATCTTTGCCAGCTGATAGAATGCCTTTGGTTGTCCAGCATTAGCAGCCACTATAAAATGAGTACATGCCTTCTTCACATCTCTCTTTACTCCAATTCCTTTAAGATACATAACTCCTAGATTATAATGACCACCAGACTCGTCGTTATTGGCAGCTTTCTCAAAGTACTCCTTGGCCTGTATTAAAGGACATAGCATGTGGAAGGCAGGAAATGAAAACACGTTATAAGCGGTATAGGCAGAGTTACTTACTTGAAGGGAAAGAAAAAAGAAGAAACAAGCAGTAATTCAGGTGCCATATCAACATATACCAAACAACCCAACATTCAGAACATGAAAATACAAAGAAAAAGATACCCATTTAAACGATGCATTAAGATCCAAACCTAGCAACACCTGAGGGCAGGAAGGGATGTGTCAAAATGGGAGCAAGTTCATGTTACAATGCCCACAGGGGTTCAGAAGTGCAGATGTCTACTATTCTCTATACACCATTGAATCAAATAGACTCTAATTCACTTATGATGCAGGGAAAATGTATTGCCTGAGATGTAGTGGTTGGCAAGAATTACAGCAACATATAGAGACAGAAATTCGACAAGGAATTCGTAAGTTTAAGTAGAATTTGCAAGAGAAACTAATGGTAATCTTACCTTGGTAAAGTTTTTCTCCACTCCATAGCCCTTGACGTACAAATACCCCATGCCATTATAAGCAGAAAATGATGGCTGCTTGGACGCACGAGTTAGCCATTGAAGTGCCTTAGTGTAATCCCTCTCAACTCCGGCACCCCTTGCATATATCTCTCCAACTAGTTCCATAGACCTTGGTTCACCTTTCTCCACAGCCTTGGAAAACCAGGACAGTGCCTTGGCATGATCACGCCTCAACCCTCTCAGTCCAAAATAGTAAAATAGTCCAATTCTATACATAGCTCCAGCATTACCCTTCTGCGCCTGATACTCCAAAATTTGGAAGTCTTCGTCCTCCTCTCCTCTAGACTTTCTCAAGGCTTGCTTGTTCTCCTCAGCCCCATTATGGATCCTCACAGGTTCAATCACTGGAGAGTCCTTAGAAACTAATAAACTGTTAATAGCTACCTCTGCTAAGTCAGCATAAAGCTTGACTGCTTTCTCATACATCTGCAGCAACCAAGCAAGGTTTACCCATTGGAAAACACGATAATCAAAAGGATCTGGCATGCATTCAAAGGTTGAATTCAAAAGAATTAAACAGAAGTCAAAATCCACTCACTTCTTGCCTGAAGTAAATATACGCAAGAGCCATCTTAGATTGCTTATTCCCTTCAGCGGCAAAGTAATGATACATAAACGCCTTAGCCTTGTTCGTCTCCTTCATTATCCCCATTCCATGTAGTAACCCTAGCACCGATTGCGCGTGCGGATCCCCACTCCCCGCAGCAACTTGATCAATGTCCGCAACCGCCTCCTCCATCAACCTTAAGTCACCGGAACTCACCGACGACATAAATTTCCCTAAAGCAGTGTAGTACAGATCCTCCGGCGCGTCGGAGGCGGAGGAAGGGGAATCCGGTTCGAATATAGGGCGCCAAGAGCCAGGGTCGAGCTCCTCGCTGGAGTTTTGAGATTCAGGTTCCCCAAATTCATCCCACTCGGCGGAATCGGGGAAGTCGTCGGCGAGTGCACCATCCTTGAGGTCATCTTGAGAGATGACGATGAGATATGGACGAGCATTGATGAAAAGAGAGCATAGACATAGAATTAGAAAAATGACCTGAAGTCTACGAGCTTTCAGTTGCATTCTAATCTGTCCTCCGTTTGAGCTTTTGAAGATGAAGAACAAGAAGACGACGACGAAGCTCTGTGGGATTTGATGCAAAACCAAAACTAGACGACGAGATCCGGCGGTGACACATCAGGTACTATCATTGGACCAATAGGACTTCGCCATGTCAGAAAAAGTTTAATTCTTATTTATAAATTCAAAAGTTTTAATCTTTTTATATTATAATTTTAATATTTGATTAGTTTAATCCGTAGCTCATCTACCCTTTTTGGAGAAACAAGTTTTTGAGGGCCCAAGTTGGATGAAATTACGAGATTAGTTTCTAAACTTTGAAGTTTATGTCTATTTGATTTCGTATCAGCTTAACGTGCTTGCTACATAGAATAATTATATCATCTAGGAGTTATAAATTATCGATCAACTCATAGCTCATTTATCCTTTTTGGAAAAATAAGTGTCGAGAGCCCGTTCAATTTTTAAAATTTGAAGTCGGTGTCTGTACTAAATGGAAGGATCTTATAGTGTCTATGAATGATAAATTATGGATCCAGTTGCTGAATGGAAAAAATTGGAAGAATTCAAAAAGTGAAAAATTGGAGGGCAAAATTGAGAATAAATAAAAGGGAGGGGAAAGAAACATTTCAATTTTCATCTCTCTCCTCCGTTTCCAAATCCTTAAATCCTTTCTCTCTCGTCTTCTTTGTTTTTATTTCTAATTCAAATTTCAGTCTCTGCTTCTCTAGACCCACAGAGAGCAAAAGAAATGTTGAATCCGGCGAACGATCTGTTCTCGACACCGTCTTCTCCGACGAATTCATTCATTTCCTCCTCCGATCTCGACACTGAGGTGCCCATCATCGCCTTCTCCCATTTTATGATTCTCTTATCCGTTTCTTTATTTTCGGAATTCAATTCTGTTTTGCAGTCTACAGGTTCCTTCTTCCATGACAGGAGCACCAGCTTGGGGACTTTAATGGGGGTGAGCTTCCCGGCGATTGCCTTCCGAGTCTCCTCCCAGAGCCGAGACCACCCCGCCGCTGCGGCGGCGACAGCTGACGTTTCCCGCAAGAGCAAAAAGCCAAAGAGAAAAACGACGACGGCGCCGGGGCTAGTCTCTGATCGGAAGCGGAAGTGGTGGCAGCTGTGCAGGGACGACGGTGTTAAATCGGCATCTCTGGGCGACTTTCTTGAGGTGGAACGGAGATTTGGGGATGGTGCTTTTTACGGCAATGCGGTGGATCTAGAAGGCGTGGTTACGGCGGATCAACGGAGGAGTGGCCGGAATTTGTTCGCCGACGGGAGAGTTCTTCCGCCTGCGCCAACGGAGGAAGAAGCATCGTCAGCCGCGGCTCTCTGCCGATTTTCATTATCGCTCACCGGAATTTGCAGCGGCGGTGCCGGCTAAAATTTGGGATTTGATTTGTCCAGTTTATTTAAATATAATATATTACATTTAATCAATCAAATGGTTTAATTATTACTATGGAAGAATTTTGAAAAAAAAGAATGTAACTTTTTTCCTGTGGTGACCCTCTTCTTTTCTTTTCTTCTCATTTTTTTTAATTTCTTTTAATCCTACTTTTTTTATTCTTTTCGAAAATAATTGTAAATTATGAAGTATGCTCAAGACAAAAATCATATATTAATTAGGAAAAAGATAACCTATTTTATTATTTTCCAATCTTAACTAATTTAATTTAATTCCGATATGAAAAAGACAATTAACATGCCATAATGTTTCTTTGAATAGAATAGAAACATAATCTAAAGTTGCTAAATAAGCATAAAATCAAAAAAATATAAGAACGTGCTCCTGTGCAGAGCTTAAGAAACGGTTACCACATTCTAGGAAGGCAACAAGCGTACAAATTATCCAATCATGACACGAGATAGTGACAATGAATAACAATACCAAGCTCGTCGAGTTTGATAATAACAATGAATTCAATCTAAATCATTTAACAGATCGATGAGAGGGCAGATCTAATGCCAACAACTATGATAATTCCGACTCGAATAGCGTATATTTAAGTTGTTGTAGTTAAAAAAACTCAGTCTCACGTCTAACTATGGGTGAGCACGAGTTTGGCTCATCCCTTTTGCGAACTAACTGATGTTGAAGGTTAGTATATCCAAGATATTCACAGAAAATTGACAGTTCAAAGAAACAAATTTCAAAATGAAGAACAAATTTATTAGTTATGGAAATACCAAAATGTTTACTCAATTTAATGGCCGAGGAAAAGTTGTTATCTTCCCACATGCTGTATGGCTTAAGGGATTGAGGATTTCTTGGCATTTTCTAGTTCAAAACGTCCCAAGGAGATGAGATATTCAAGCTTCTCTAATGAAAAAAACATTATGAAAAACAATACCAACAAAAATAACTCACATACGATTTAGGAGTTCCGGGTTCGTTCCTGCTCTAAAGAAGATCAAATTACAATGTTCGTCATTTTCGAGTCGTTTTTTGCCTCAGTCTTTTGATTGCCATGAAGGTCACAGCAGCTGAGAGAGAGTACCTGCACAAAGATCAGCCATTGCAAGAATAAGAATGTGTAAGACTACCCAAATGAAGCTTCTTTGATATCAAAATCTTCATGAAATTCATTTAGTTTCCTATTCGGCTTTCCCTTTCGAGCTTCTTAACGCGTCTGCTAGGGAGAGGTTTCCACACTCTTATAAAGAATGCTTTGTTCCCCTCTCCAACCGATGTGGGATCCCACAATCCACCCCTCTTGGGGGCCAGCGAGGATGTTGGCACACCGCCCAATGTCTGGCTCTAATACCATTTTTAACGGTTCAAGTCCACCGCTAACAGATATTATCCTATTTGGGTTCTCCCTTTCAGGCTTCCCTTCAAGGTTTTAAAGGCGTCTGCTATGAAGAGGTTTCCACACTCTTATAAGAAATGATTCGTTCCCCTCTCCAACCGATATGGGACCTCACAATCCACCCCCCTTGGGGGCCCAACGTTCTCGCTGGCACATGGCCCAGTGTCTAGCTCTAATACTATTTTTAACAGCCCAAACCCACCGCTAGCAGATATCGGGCTTCCCCTCAAGGTTTTTAAAACAAGTCTACTAGGTAGAGGTTTCCACACTCTTATAAAGAAAGAATGTTTCGTTCCCCTCTCCAATCGAAGTGGGATCTCACATGACAAAAGAGAGGAATCAGATGGAATGCAGCATCTTAATTCTCAATACAATTGGGATAATCATTAACACAAGTAGAAGACACTGAAATTTATTCCAAGTCTAAAACCTTTGAATGCTTATAATGAAATAGTGAACATTACATTTCAACACTGAATGGAAAAGGGTGACAGACATACCATGTTAATGTGTAATTAAGATGATCCTGTGGCATAACGGAACTTCGTATCAACGTATTAACATCCTTCGGAATCGGATACGGGTTACTTGGGTTCACATTCTCATTTATGTCTTCCACATAAATAGCATCCTCAGGGAGTCCAGAAGTACGTGCAATTGCTGGAACATCAACATAAAACCATTGGCTAGAGCCAGGATCATTTGCTGGAACAAATATGCTAGGCTTTTCACTTGTGCGAACCACTCCAATAACTTCTACTGGAGTTATGGGGCTCACTTCATTCTGCATATCAACAACCAAACTTAGAATTTTGGTCTTTGAAGATAAGTTAATTGACATTAAACAAGCAAAAATGTCAAAAAGAACCTCTAGATTCTTGGTCGTTTTCGACCAGAACTTCCACCACGAGCTTCTCTCACTCTCTTGAACCATGGAGGGTGCAGTATCTGAAGACTGTTCACTACCTTGATGGTCTACTTCTAAAGCCTTCTCCTTCCAAGTGCGTGGAACCCATCCTCGATTGACCAAAACAGGTGACTGCACACTGGAGAAGGGTTGTTTGATCTAATCTTGGTTAAATGGTGACGTATAACGAATATCGAGCTACAAAATCCATTCGAAAGAACAATTTCCATTTTCATACAGCATGGCAGTTAGAATTGGTGAACTAAATGTGCTATTTGGCCTTCCATGTCCTTGGAAATTCATAGCATACTACCTTATGGTGAATGAACAGCCAAGAAAACCATTCAAGTATGAAAGAATTCCAACAAAAATTCCCATTCATATGTTCATATCAGAATATAAAAGGCCAGCTTTGGAGGTTAGTTGGAAGCAACTTCAACAGCCATGAACTTACAAGCAAAGCAAAATGGTTCATAAATACACCACTCTAGAATGGAACAATTCTCTACTGAAGACAAATATAAAGCCAGTTTTGATAAGAGAAAAGGGACTGGAAAATACCTATCAGGTAGGCCAGGAATGGGCATCAATGGGGTAATAACATAATGGCCATTTTCGGTCACTCCTGAAATGCTTCTCGAACGTGGACCAACGAAGATTGATTTCTTCTCATCAAAAACTCCTTTACAGATCACCCTCCTGAACTCCAGATCATCTAGCTTGTCTTTCAATGGAAGTAAGCTGTTTATGTTCACAGGTTCCATTAACAGTCGCTTCTGCCTGTAATCTAGAATTTCTTTCTGCAAAATAAAATGTCAAAGACGATCCTTACTTCGACGAGAAATGGGTGTACATTAGCTCCCTACAATGCTACTTTGACGATTTAATGTTGAAAAGACAGACTTTCAGCTTTCAAGGATGGAAAATGAAGCAAACTTTGATACTAAACAACAGAAATTACTGTTCAAATTCTCTATGGCATGGAAAGATTGCCACAAAAGTTTCCCTCAACACCATTGACCGAATCAATGCCTCAATAAGAAACCCTTTGGCCAAAATTTTAGAGAATCATAAATTCTTTTCAAGGATCTATTAGGAATCACGACTCTCCATAATAGTATGATATTGTCCACTTTGAGTATAAGCTCTCATGGCTTTGCAGTGGGTTTTTCCAAAGTGCCTCATACCAACGGAAATGTATTCCTTACTTATAAACCCATGATCATTCCCTAAATCAGTCAATGTGGGACTCCCTCTCAACAATCCTCCATCAAACAAAGTACACTATAGAGCCTCCCGCGAGTCCTATGGAGCCCTCGAACAACCTCCCTTTAATCGAGGCTCTATTCCTTCTCTGGAGTCTTCGAACAAAGTACACTCTTTGTTCCACACTTGAGTCACTTTTGACTACACTTTCGAGACTCACAACTTCTTTGTTCGATATTTGAGGATTTTATTGACATGGCTAAGTTAAGGGCATGACTCTGATACCATGTTAGGAATCACGACTCTCCACAATGGTATGATATTGTCCACTTTGAGCATAAGCTCTCATGGCTTTGCTTTGGACTTCCCCAAAAGGCCTCACACCAATGAAGATGTATTCCTAATTTATAAACCCATGATCATTCCCTAAATCAGCCAACCCAACAATCCTCAAAAGTATCAACCCTCCCCAAAATGAATAGAGCAACATCTGTAAACAATGTGAGGTATAAACAATGAGTTGATTATCCATCTGCAAGAGTTTGTCAGGAGCATAGGAGCGTCAAGAACAGTCTTCAAGGCTTGCATTCTTTTAACGGAGGTATTTTACTAATCAACTGGATAAATGATTAAATAAGTAATGAAAAGCTACACTATTAGAGAATTCAAACAAGCATAACACAAAAACCAGAAATAAATCAAAATACCTTCTCTTGCCTCCTGAAAATCTGCCAAGTTCCAAGGCCAAACGTGAGAGCCCCAGGTAAAAACAGGAGCCATTTTGACAATTTCGAATCTCTTCGTTTCTCTAAGAAAATACCCACCAAGCAATACGCGATTTTAAACAATAAAACTCACAAGAACCTAAATCACTTCGCAAAATCAAGACCAATCCAGATAGAAGAAAGTTCAGAAACTCACGTTGAGCTTGAGAAAGCGAAGATGACTGGGGATCAGCAGCAGAAGAAACTGCAGCCGCAGAGCTGAACGAGAAAGAAGACGAAGGTAAAGGCGTCGGCGTCGCGCTGTGCCGAGAAAGGAAAATCAAAGGGCGAAATTTAGCTATGGATTTAGCAAAGGAAGAAGATGCCATGTTCTTGATGCTGACATTTGAGAGTTCTTCAGTCTTCTTCTTCAGCTTCCTGCTCTGTTCTGCTCTGTTGTGGCTGAAAAACTCATTTCGGGGCCTTGAGGGTTTGTGCTTTGTATTCGAACCAAAATCGTATAATTCTATTCACCCCAAACTTCAATTTCTAAGATCTGTAAAATTAATTAAATAAATCCATTTCTTCCATAAACTTTTAAAATAATTATTTTTTAAATTTTAAATTTTTTATTTTAACGTTGACAACTAATAAATAAATTTAGTTGAATTTTAAATAATCTTTTTTATATCTGATAAATCAAATATTTATTTTATAAAATTATTGAAAGAAAATTAGGTATTAAAAATATTTTATATATTAGTTACACTTTCAATATTATTTAATACATAGTTATTATTACTTTAATTAAATAATTTGTAGACAAATTATATATTATTTACTACCATTTTCAAAATTTTCCAATCAAATACCTTTTTAATTAGTTATATTTAATAAATTAGAACTAAAATAACTTTAATAAACTCGTGTTTATTAAATTCAATTTTATTTTTGGTTAAAAAAACATTTTTATCTCAAACTTTTATTAAAATATATAATACAATTTAATTGGATTTAAAAATTATACAATACAAAAAACTGGAATTTAAGAAATATATATTAGTAATTTATTTAAGATTTTCTTCTCAACAAATGACAGTTTGGCCGAGTGGTCTAAGGCGCTAGATTTAGGCTCTGGTCCGAAAGGGCGTTGGTTCAAATCCCACAGCTGTCATTTTTTGTTCTGTTTTTTTTATTTTGCGGCTCCAGTTTTGTGGGTTGAAGAAAAGAGAGAATAGCTAGATTCGGGGCAGTATTTGTCGAAATATTCTTCATTTGTGTTCTTGGTTTTATCCCCCACTGGCCTTCAGTGATGGAGAGTGTTGGAGTTACCGAAGTCAGACAGTGACATAAACAAAGAGATTTCAGAGACAAACAATCAGTTTTTCTTGTTAATTTCTCCCTTCCAACTCCTTCCCTCGTGTCCAAATTTCTGCCCCTTTTTAAACCTTCTTATAGCTTCTCCCTCCCTGCCTCTTGTCAATGCCACTTTTCTTGCCTCTCAAATCCTACAAACCCAATACTCATGGCAGCAGATGGCCGGAGACGAGCAAACAAAAGTCTCGAGACCCTTCTCGATAACGACAAGGTTGTCGCTCCGCCACCGCAGCTGCAAGTCAAGTTGTTGCCGGGACAAGGCTTGGAATTCAACAACTTGTCATATAGTGTTCTAAAGAAGTTTAAAAAGGATGGTGTTTGGATCAAAAGAGAAGCTTATCTTTTGAATGATATCTCTGGACAAGCGATGCGAGGTGAAATCATGGCAATCATGGGGCCGAGTGGCGCTGGGAAATCGACGTTTCTTGATGCCTTGGCTGGTCGGATGGCGAAAGGAAGCCTTGAAGGATCTGTTAAGATTGATGGAAGACCTGTGACTGCAAGTTACATGAAGATGGTTTCATCTTATGTTATGCAAGATGACCAACTCTTCCCAATGTTAACTGTGTTTGAGACATTCATGTTTGCAGCTGAGGTCAGGCTTCCATCCTCTATTTCTAGGGATGAAAAGAAGAACAGAGTTTACGAGCTCATCGACCAACTAGGTCTACAGGTATATACCACTTTCCTTCCATCTTACCTCTCCACTAAAAAGCGCAAAGAGAACAATATCTGTTACGGTGGGCTTGGGTGGTTACAAATAGTATTAGAGCCAGACACTGGGTGATGTGTCTGCGAATAGGCTTAGCCCTGAAGGGGGGTGGACACGAGGCGGTGTGCCAACAAGGATGCTTGGTCCCGAAGGAGGGTGGATTGGGGGGTCCCATATCGGTCAGAGAGGGGAACAAAACATTCTTTATAAGGGTGTGAAACCTCTCCCTAATAGACGCATTTTAAAAACCTTGAAGGGAAACCCGAAAGGAAAAGCCCAAATAAGACAATATCTGCTAGTGGAGGGTTTGGACTGTTACAAATGGTATCAGAGCCAGACACCGGGCGATATATCAGCGAAGAGATTTAGCCCTGAAAGGGGGTGGACACGAGGTAGTACGCCAACAAGGATGCTAAGGCCCGAAGGAGGTGTGGATTGGGGGATCCCACATCGAGGCAGTGTACCAACAAGGACACTGAGCCCGAAAGGGGGGGTGGATTGGGGGGTCTTACATCGGTTGGAGAGGGAAACGAAGCATTCTTTATAAAGGTGTGGAAACCTCTCCCTAGTAGACGCGTTTTAAAAACCTTGAGGGAAAGCCCGAAAGGAAAAGTCCAAGGAGGACAATATCTACTAGTGATAGGCTTAGGCTGTTACAATTAATTCTTCCCGAACTAATAATTTTGTTTCTCTTTGTTCTAGAGTGCCATGCATACATATATAGGTGATGAAGGGAGGAGAGGAGTGTCGGGAGGTGAACGACGAAGAGTGTCGATAGGAATCGACATCATCCACAAACCGTCGCTCTTATTTTTGGACGAGCCGACCTCCGGGCTTGATTCTACGAGTGCCTATAGTGTAGTAGAGAAGGTGAAAGAGATAGCTCGAAATGGCAGCATTGTTCTGATGACCATTCATCAACCTTCTTACAGAATTCAACTACTACTTGATCGCATCACTGTTCTTGCCAGGTATAAGATCCTTTACGCCTCTGAACTTGGTTCATTGTAATGGCAATTCATGCTTCAAATGTGACTATTACAGGGGGAGATTGATATACGTTGGAAATCCATTCAACCTTTCTGCTCATCTCTCTGGCTTTGGAAGGCCAGTGCCAGATGATGAAAATGGCATAGAATATCTATTGGATGTGATCAAGGAATACGACGAATCAAATGTCGGGTTGGAGCCTCTCGTGCTATACCAACGACACGGTATCAAACCCGATCTAGTTGCAAAGACTCCTGTTCCGAAAACACCTAAAGCTCCTTACAAAAACGGTCCGGGGCCAGGACCGAAGTTCCTAAACCTTCGTAGTCAAGCATTCTCCATGACATCAGGGCCAAACTCAAGCCAATTTGATTCAGCATATGGATATGATGATAACGAGGACGACGACTTTGATAAATCTCTCGAACGTAAATCAGCTAGAACTCCGATGAATAATCGTAGCGGTGTTTACTACCCTCCTTTAGCATCTCAATTCTACAAAGATTTATCTGCTTGGGTCTATAATGGTGTTAAAGGAACTCCTGGTCGACGACCATCGTGGACTCCTGCAAGGACGCCGGGACAAACACCAGGAAAAACACCTGTATCCGGAGTTAGAAGTGTCGTTTCGAGTCAATTTCCGTCGTCTCATCAAACGACTACTCACGCAAAAATACCTTCCGTCTTCAACATGTCAATGGACTCTCATTTACCTTCTTTTGAAGAGTTGGACATGGAAGAAGTTCTTGATGAGCCAGACCATGGTCCCAAATATGCAAATCCTTGGCTCCGTGAGGTCGTCGTGCTTTCATGGAGGACGATGCTCAACGTGATCCGCACCCCAGAATTGTTTCTATCTCGTGAGATTGTATTGACAGTAATGGCGATAATCCTTTCGACTATGTTCAAAAATCTCGGTCATGCTACGTTTAGAGACATCAACAGACTTCTCAACTTCTACATCTTTGCAGTTTGTCTCGTTTTCTTTTCCTCAAACGACGCTGTCCCGACATTCATTCAAGAAAGATTCATCTTCATCAGAGAGACATCTCACAATGCATATCGAGCTTCGTCATATGTCATTTCCTCCCTCATTGTCTATCTCCCATTTTTCGCGATTCAAGGCTTCACATTTGCAGCCATAACCAAATTCTGGCTACACTTGAAAAGCAACCTGTTCTTCTTCTGGATATCACTTTTTGCCTCACTCATCACAACAAATGCATATGTTATGCTTGTGAGTGCGTTGGTACCAAGCTATATCACAGGCTATGCAGTTGTAATAGCCACCACAGCCATTTTCTTCCTCACTTGTGGATTCTTCCTGAAACGAACTCAAATACCAATATACTGGAGATGGCTTCATTACATCTCTGCAATAAAGTATCCATTTGAATCCTTGTTGATCAATGAATTCAAAGGGAAAAGATGTTATCAGGGAAATCCCAACGATCTTTCGCCCGGGCCGTTGGGAGATGTTAGGATTAGCAAGCTGCACAATGTTTCTAGGGATTTGCAGCCAAACTGCATGCTGATCGGAGAAGACGTTCTGTTCTCGATGGACGTTAATATGCGAAATATATGGTATGACATTGGTATCTTACTAGCTTGGGGGGTGCTTTACCGGCTGTTCTTCTATGTGGTTCTTAGATTTTACTCCAAGAATGAGAGGAAATGAAGCAAGCATCATCTTTGTATCTCTCTAGGCTTTTGAATGGGAATAAGTTGAAGATTGTAATGCCATCAGAATCGCTTTCCAGAGGCTGAATCAAAAAAACAAGAAACAAGCTAAGTCATTTTGAGCAAGTTTAAGCAAAGCAATGCATACTCAAACCAAGCTCATGAGAATGTTTATACTTGAAATTCTAAATGTCAGTTTTCATTTTACCTATCAACACAGTTCAACAAACACAGCTAGTTTTTTCTTTCGTTTCCAATATCTGCTATTGGTGGTGCTATTGGTGGAATTAGACTGTTACAAATGGTATCAGAGCCAGACATCGGGTAATGTGGACACAAGGCGGTGTACCTGCAAGGGCATTGTGCCTCGAAGGGGGTGGATTAGGGGGAGAAGGGGGGTCCCACATAGTTCGGAGAAGGGAACGAATGCCAACAAGGACGCTGGACCCCGAAGGGGGGTGGATTGTGAGATCCCACATCGGTTGGGAAGGAGAATGAAGCATTCTTTATAAGGGTGTGGAAACCTCTCCCTAGCAAACGCGTTTTAAGAACTTTGAGGGAAAACCCGAAAAGAAAAACTTATAATAGAGGACAATATCTGCTAGCAGTGGACTTGGGCGGTTACAAAAAAAACATAGACAACGAGGAAATCTGGTGTAAATCCAGAGAAACAAGAAATATCTGGGAATGGCCCAAGCTCTTCTCTATATGTGGTCGAAAGTACTTTTTCTTGTGGGAATTATTCCTCATTTGAAATTTAAAATAACATGTGAACACTAAAGAACAGTCTAGAGAGAGAGAGAGAAAGATCATAAAGAACACAGCCAAAATGTTCTCAGCATGTGATGAATGGGACCAAGAGATAGAAACATTTTCAGTTTGATTCTCTATCACGTTTTCAAGTAGAGGAAAGAACAATATAGAATCATTCAGAATAGTTTTACATACAAAATATCATCCCATTTTTTTTTCTCTGGGTGTAAATAAAAAGCAATATTTTACATAAACATGGAGCAACTAAGTTACATATTGTTCAATCGAAACTAACTGCGCTTTTCAATTGAACAAAAGAAAATTATATAAAAAAAACAAAACCAAGAATCAATCTAAGCTAACAGATTGACAAATTTTGCTTTATATCCAATTCTCTAATATGGAGGACAAACCGATTTTGTATGTCCAAAGCGAGAGAGACATCAGGCCATCAGATCCAAGGTTGTGGATGAACAGTCTGATGCTTTCTTTCCAATATTGTAGGGGCATGTGTTTATCCTAAAACAACATGAGAACGAATTCGTGAGATTCCGAGTCGAAGTAGAACTAAACACTCAAGTTAAAAGAACCAGGTCGAAAACTCACCGTTCCTTGCGCTTCTCTAGAAACCGAGTCAAGGATGCTTTTCGAGCCTGAGGCACAGCTGTAGGGAGGAGGTGATAGGAGGAATGTCAGCATGTTTGTTGTTTAAATCATCACTTATGAAAAAATATGGACTAGAGTAGAGTGAAGTGGCTTTATACCTGCAGGTATGAATGTCGTAGTAATCGGTGCAATGGAACGAGCATCCTTAGGAGGTTCGGAATAGTTTGAATGGGATGCTGGGGTTTGTATACGTTTTGGTGCAGCAGGTAGCTCAATTTTACTACAAGATCCTAACCCTGCATTAGGACTCTTAGAATGTGCAACAGAAGGCGGACTTGAAAGGCCGAGGAGTGGCATTCCTTGGAAGTTTTCGTTGGGGAATGATGCCTTCACTTGACCGATGGGATGTACGTTGTTTTCTGTTTGAGGCAGCCCTCCAGTGCCAGCCAGAAGCATTATAGCCTGAGCCTGAATAGAAACATCAAACAACAAGAACTGAGAATTGATTCTTGTAACCGCCCAAATCCGACCGTCAACCGACACTGTCCTCTTTCGGGTTTTCCCTCGAGGTTCTTAAAACGCATCTTCTAGGGAGAGGTTTCCACACCCTTATAAAGAAGGTTTTGTTCTCCTTCCCAACCGATATGGGATCTCATAATCCACCCCCCTTCAGAGCCCAGCGTCCTGGCTGACACTCGATCCCTTCTCTAACAGATGTGGGACCCCCCAATCCACCTCCTTTTGAGGCTCCTTGCTGGCATACAACCTCTTGTCCACCCCCTTTCGGAGCTCAACGTCCTTGTTAGCACATCGTCCAGTGTCTGGCTCTAATACCATTTGTAAGAGCGTAAAGCCACCACTAACAGATATTGTCCTCTTTGGGTTTTCCCTTTAGAGCTTCCCCTCAAGGTTTTTAAAATGTGTCTGCTTGGGAGAGGTTTCCACACCCTTATAAAGAATGTTTCGTTCTCCTCCCCAACCGATGTGGGATCTCACAATTTCTTCCCCACGTGGTGAGAAGGCAAAACGAAATTAGAGTTTTTAAAAGAACAGATACCTTCTCAGGAGATACATCATTATAAACACAAACAGATCCTGCATAGAAGATTGTCAGCTGCGGCGTTGAACCTGGAGGTTTCGAAGCATTCCTACAAAGAAAAGTAAGCATCAATTTTCAAGACATTTAGGCTTTGACATCTTTCACAGCTCCATCTTGAAAAACAAGTACCTTAGCTCAGTGCTACCGATGACCGAGCTCGTGAAAGGAACAGAAACAGAGGTCGCAATTGGAACACCACCAAATGGCTGCAAGTTAACATTGGAACCAACCACAGCTTGGCCAGAAGAAACCAACTGGGATTGAAACACCGGAACATTGAAAGCCACAGGAACAGCATTGTTAGTTTTAGTTTGGTTCGAGATGGGAAACATCTTCACATCTTGTGAACGATGTACCGAAATCGCCTCGCCATTTTGGAACGGATAAACCGCCATTGCATACTGGTTACCAGCCTTCTTATCTAGAACTACATTCTTCTACAAACAAAAGACAAAATCACCAACTTCAAATCAATGAACAGAGTCCAAGCCATTGATGACTAGAAATCAAAAAACAGAGAATTGCAGATTCAGAGCATAATCAAGAACAAAATGAAGAAAGTGAAACCTGAATCACAGAAGAATATGGCCTATGGGTAAGATTTGAAAGGTCAGAAGAGACCAATGGATCAACAACAATTTTCCTTTGCTTCTCATCTTGAGCAGCCTTGAAAGACAGCAACTGGGGAAGAGCAGAAACTTTGTTTGAGAATGCCCACTGCATGCCTGAACCAATCAAATTTCATTCCACAATCCTATGATCAATAATCTTGGGAGATTAACGGAAAAAATCTTAAAAACTTCAAAAAAAAAAAATTAAATAATTACATCGCCATGATTCATTATTATAATGAAGACCCACACCGACGTGTGATTAAAAAAACTTTAATTTTTCTTTTAAAAAAATAAACCGAGTGTTTACCACGGGATTGAAGTATTTAATTGTTAATATGATCATTGCAGCTATCCAGCTGTATTATCTATTTATTTATTGTTATTATTCTTTTATACCGCACTGAAATTGCCACGTCACTGTTCTTTAATACATAAATTAAACGATTAAAGTTTAAGTTTAAATTAATTTAGAACAAAATTCATTGATTAATTTAATAAATTATTTTCCAAATTTTCACATTTTCCCTATTTTAAAAATTCCAAAAAATTTAAAATTACACGCAGTACACAAATAATAATATTTCAATTCATGTATTTTTAAAAACAATTATTTTTAATATAAAAAATTCCCCCAAAAACTTTTTGGCTTGTCAGTTCTTTTGCACATCAAATTTACATTTCGGTACAGCGTGCGAAACGTGGTTTTTACGCCTATTCTAACAGATTTTCCTTTCTAATTTTCTGCTTGGTTCCTGAGAAAATAAATTCTAAATTCAGACAATAATTTCCTCAATCTTCATTTCTTCTCTAACTCTTCCTGTTTTCCAAAAGAAATTTCGTTGATACAACAAACTTAAGCCCTAGCAGAGACATTTCCGAGTATCAAATTCACCAAACAGATTTCCAAGATATCAAACAAAACTTCCATGGAAATCGAAACAGATGAACAAGACGATGATGAAGAAGACGAGACATGAACATACCTGAATTCTTAGAAGAATCTGAGAAATCTTCTCTCGACGCCATAGCGTCATTCTTCGAGTTCAAACCTAAGAAATCTCTCTCCATTTGAAATCCTCGAAAGAATTAACGCCGAAAAAATACCTGCAGAGTTTCGAAGCGATGAAGAATCGAGCCAGTTTCGAGCTCCAAGACCATGAAAGTTAAGCGCTCACTGAGAGAGAAATAGGCAGAGAAAAAAAATACGAGAGAATTTCAGCGCTTTTTAATATCAATGCGAGAGGAAAGCGAGAGAAGCACGTCTTTTTATTCAAAAAAATAAATAAAAGGAATTTAATGTTAAATGTATTATAAAAATAAATAAAAGTTCAAATAATTTTGGTCCCAATTTTTTTTATTATTTCCCTATTTATAATTTTAGATATTCAATTAATTTTGCCTTTTTTTTCTTTGAATTTTGAATTTTCTTTTCATTTATATACTATTAATACTCACTTTTGGTCCAACAAAATAATTTAAATATTATAATTTTCTTAATTATGATAATTTAGTGACAAATTATATAAGAAAAGACTCTTATTTTTATAATTTATATAAAGAAAGTTTATAAGATTTAACTTTATAGACAAATTACCGATAATTAATAAATAATAATTAAGGCTCGTGGCACTGTGAAATCTGAGCCGTTAGATTGATTAAGAGATTCGGGTCCTTGAGATGGGGTATGAAAGTGGGTAAAATGGGAAAACGACCACGTGCGAGTCGAGCCACGCGTCTTCATCGCCACGTGTTAGTTAGTTGGATTTTCTCGAATCCGTGAGCTCCAAACGTGGATAATTTTTTCCACCTCATTTTTAGTTTTTCTATTACTTTATTATTATTCAATAATATATTCTCTTTCGCCCACCCTACATAAACCAAAATTAAATAATTAAATAAATAAACAGCCTCTTTAATTAATTAATTAATTCAGCCACGTTAATATTTTAATATCCTTTCTCCTCTTTTTTTTCCCTTAAATTTTTCTTTTTCAAAATATAAAAAAAAATAAGTGGATTTTAAATTTTACTTCGTCGTGAAAAGTCTTATTTCTCCATGTGTTGGATTGTCGAATTTCCACGTCACCTGAAATTAATTAATAGCTTATGACTGTATAAGTTTGACTTTATTATTCATTAATTGTTACATTAATGGAAACTAAAAGAATTATTAAATTTCTTCAGGAAAAAAAAACAGTTACATTAATGAAACCTACCAAATTTAGCTTTAAAATATTCTTTATTCCTTGATATTTACGTTAATTTCCACTAATATAAAATAATTATAAATAGCCTTTTAAAATGTACTAATTCTTTTTAGCTGAAAATAATTTGTTCATTATTTTCAACCAATAATTTTACTAATATAATTAATTATTGTGATGCTCTTAAAAATAGTTAAATTATAAATTTGTTCGTACAATTTAAATTAAAATCTAATCTCTATTATTTTTAAAATTATAAAACTTTAATGAATAGTTCGGTATGTTTATGAAATTTCTATTAA
The DNA here is from genome assembly GCF_002738365.1 of Cucurbita moschata. NCBI lineage: Eukaryota > Viridiplantae > Streptophyta > Magnoliopsida > Cucurbitales > Cucurbitaceae > Cucurbita > Cucurbita moschata. The sequence continues at coordinate 396,209 of NW_019268535.1, forward strand.
ATTATAGTGATTAATTCTAAAATTTCAACCCATTTTAATAAATTTTGTAATTTAATTTAATATATCTAATTCAACTAAAAACCCACCATCATGATAATGTCTAAAAAAATTAATTAGTTTGTGGTCAACCATTTGATAAAAATTTAATAAATTAACCAAATATAATAAAGCTTATAAATAAAACTCTATTATAGAATAAATAATAAATCAAAAGCCAAAAATGATATATATATATATATATATATATATATATATATATATATATATATATATCACATTTATTGATAAAGCTTTTAAAAATTGTCAATTTTATCATTATTTCACGTCGTTTCCAAGTTTACATCAATACCATCCATCATTTAAAAAATATATATATTTTTTTTATTGGAAAATGGAATATATTTTTCTTACATTTTTAATATTTAAGCCGAATTATCAAGTAAAAATTACAATCATATAAAAATTAGAAATTAAATATTTAATAATATTATATATAATTTAAATAATATGGAAATTTTGATTAATTAGAACGATTTAATATCAATTTACAAAACACCAATCTACATTTTCAAACTTAAAATAAAATTATTTATTTTTCTTTCTCGAATATTATTATTGAGCTAATTTAAAATTATTTGTTTGTTCTATATTTTTTGTTAGTTTTTAAGTTATTGAAATTACTTCAAAAAAACAAAAAATAAATCAGTGGTCCCAACTAAGGCTCAAGTATTTCCCACATTTCCTTATTCGGTGGGGTCGCCATGTGTCGCTGGTGGGCCCAATTGCCACCTCGGATTATATTCCAAGCCCTATTAAATTTAATATTCGTCAAATTTTACTTTGACCGAGTCAAACATCAAATTTTACCGTACTATTTTAGAAAATAAAATGAACTAAAATATTATAACTTAATATCAATTTAAAGATAATTCACATATATGCTCGGTAAATTTTTAGTTTAAAATTATAATTAAATTATTTTTAATTAATGTTAATTTGAGCGTAGTGCAATTAATTTTGACACATATTGTAGATGAGAACGAGAAAGGTGAGCCATTTTCGACCCTATCATAAAAGTCGATTGAAGGGGTCTTTTCAATTCACCATTGAAATTAAAAATGGACAATTGAACTTTTGTGTGGGACATATTTTGTCCCTCGTTTCTCACCCTATATCTTTTCAGATTCTATTCGTAATAATTTCCGCTACTGAATTATGATAAAATTATTAAAATATTTGACAAAAAATCAACATGATAACGTTTACTAAGATACTTATTTGGAATAGATATGAAAAATCATGTGAACTTTTGTTTAAATAAAAAATACCAAAAAAACTGTGTAACAAACGATGCTCATGATCCATAATCTGAATTTAATACCTGTATGCTCTGACATTTCTCTACATCCCTTACGATATGGTCACGTTACTTACTCATATACATTTTTTGAAATTTTAAGAGGTCACCGAACAAAAAGGAAGATGCTCCATACTAGTATAGATAATGACTTTCAATTATTTTAGACGTTTCTTAGTCATTCTATAATTAGGTCACTCTCATTTAGATGTGTTTTCGATGATAAATACGTAAAATCTTTAAAATAATTAAATTTATTAATAAATAACGTAAATATTAGTGAGAGTGTAATATTTTAATATTATTAAAATGGATAAAAAAATATTTAAAAATATATATATTATTAGAAATATTTGATTGAGGCATCGTTTTCCAAGTGGCAATAATAATAAAGGCAATCACATGGGGTGGGCCCAGAGGATATAAAATTAAAGACCAAAACGTGTGTACGTCTACTTTAGCATGAAATGGGCCCAATTATTTTATTCTTGAATTTATATCCCATCAGTTTTTTTTTTTTTTTTTAATTAATTAAACTCGATAAATTCTATTTTTAAATTAAACGCACAATCTATATATATAGATATAGATATATATATAGATATATATATATATAGAATCTAGCGGAAGAGAGACGCCAAGTTGTTGCAATGGGTACCATGTTTTCCATGTGACCCGTTTCACCAATCACTTTATTTATTTATTTAATTTTGTGGCCATTTTTAATTCCTGTCCATTTGAATCGTGATATTTTTGGATTATTATTTTTTACGCTAAAAAACATCATTTTTAGGGGACCAATTTTGTACTAAGTTACTTTTTGTTTTTTTTTTTAATGTCTAAACACGACCAAAATTTTAAAATTGGTCACTTTTTCTTGTTTGTGTTACAACAAGAACGGGAACGTGAGAAAACTTAACAAGTATGATACTTATAATAGTAGATGAATTAACTGAGAGTCACATCTGAATCTGAATAAGAGTGATGCTAATGATATAATACTGGCAAAAGACATAAGAGAATTGATAGCTACTATATATACTAATAAAGGATTTAATAACAAAAGTTCAAATTTCTTAGAGCATTTGTGAGATCCTACCTCGGTTGGAGAGAGGAAAGAAGCATATGTGTACTCTTATGAGCATTTTCCCCTAATAGACATGTTTTAAAATCGTGAGGCTGGAGGCAATACATAACAGCTCAAAGTAGACAATATCTGCTAACCATGGGTCTGGGCGATTACAACATTTCTCGTGGAAATATCCTTCACTTTTAGAAACACTTAGAAGACAAATAGGTAATATGATCATGTCGGGGTAATCAGATACCGAATCTAGATTTCAAATATTGATTCAAATCCCGTTAAAAAGAGGGAGGAAATGATACTAATAAAATGAGGACGGAAAATATTTGTTTAACCTATAGTTTTTTAAGGGTAAATTAATTGTATAGAGTATTGATTATATTGATGGGGACATATATGGTTTGAGAGTGATTCTCTACTTTAAATTTGGTGTTATTCTTTGCTCTAAAGGGTCACGTTGAATTCCTTTGCACTACCATCCAATTTTTAATAATATGCTCGTGTTTTCTTTCATTATTTATTATTTTCATTTTCATTATTATTATTATTATTATTATTATTATTATTATTATTATTAATGTGTTGTCAAAATATCAACCAAAAATAATATATCAATAAGCATCACCATGATAAGAACAACCAATAGTGACCATCATTAATTATTTTACCACATTTTTTATTAAAAAAAACATATATATTCATTAAAACTTTAAATTAATTAAAAAATTTATAAGTATTTAAATTTTTTATTTGCTCTATATTTATAATTTTTAAAAATGAAGTGATCTATTAAATATAAAATTAAATTTTGTGTCTAATAAAAAGCGAGCGTCGGTAACGTCAGTGGTTTGAGTCCGAACAAAAGGAGCCAACTTTTATGTTTTGTCTACCACCAAGGGCCATGATTCCTTTGGCCAATTATTATTATTATTATTATTATTATTATTAAATAATTTTATTTAAAAGTAACCATAAAATTGTCTATTCTATCCTTTTTAATAAAAAAAAGAATAATTTTTTATAAAATTATGGAATTGTCTATTCTATCATTAAATGTGAAGTGTCCATGCAATACACAAGTTCACATGCACTTATTAACCTTTTAGAAACGTCCACGTTTTCATCTCTATTTTAATATTTATTCAACTAAAATAAAAATAAATGGCGTGTAAAATTAGGGGTACATGAATGAACCGATACTACATTCGAATGAGAGCGATTCTAAAGATGTAATAGTTAAGAAAATTTTCAAAGAACGGAAAGTCACTGTCTATGTCAATAATGTGCACATTTCTTTTCATTGGTTTAAACATATGAACCACGTGGTTAAACATGCTTCACTTGGAGCAATTCTATGTCGGATAATCTTTTAAAAATTTTACTAGAATGCATGTGAGTAAACACAAAACATGTTGAAATGACTCGGGTTAGTCTATGGGGATAGTTTTCACTCTTTAAAACCGAGGAATGAGTAACCTGATCATATTGCAGGGAATGCATGCGAATGCCGAGAATATCAGGTATTAAATTTGAAATTTGAATCTCGTTATAGATTAAAATTTCTTTTATAATAATTTATTTTAGAATAAAAGAGTTGACTATATTATTAGGATACTTTTTAGATTTAATATGATATTAAGTCCATTAATTATATCTAAATTTAGAATGGGAGAATCTAATAACCATTATTTTAAATAAAATTACAAATAATCAACGCTTACATCAATCTAATAAATTATAATGCTCAATAAAATAAAAAAAATGACAGTCTATACCTAAATAAATCCAATCTTTTGAATTTTCAATTCTCAAATTATATAATTTTTAAATATTAAATTTTAGTTTTTATACATTCAATAATTTTCAATTTTAATCTTTAAAAATTAGTCTTTATTAGTCATATTTTTTTAAATTTTTTTAAAAAGTTATAAAATAAAAATTACTAGAATTAAATAGTAATAAATTTAAGTTGAGTTCAATAAATTTTTATTTATTTTTATTTAAAAATTCACGAAATAATAATAAATTTTAGTTAAAAATATGGGACAAAGTTAGACTTTGAATATTAAAATTGTTAATTTTTTTTTTTTTACATAAAAAAATTGATATATTTTATGGTCCAGGACAAAGAAAATATTAAATCATGAATTAATGTCATATTTTAAAGAAAATTAATGTTATTTAATGATTTATAGTGCTGATTGAATTTAAAACAAACCATCAACTAATATTTTTTTTTAGGAATACCAACTAAGAATATTTCACGGTTCAATTTACAAATTATTATAGAAAATGTCACAAAAAAAAAACATTATAAAAAGTTTCATACATGGGCTGAGCCCAAATTAAAATAAATGAGCCGAGCCCAAATAAAAACAAATGGGCTTAGCCCAAATAAAAATAAATGGACCGAGCCCAAATTAAAAATAAATGGGATGAGCCCAAATTAAAATAAATAGGCCGAGCCCAAATTAAAAACATATGGGCTGAGCCCAAATTAAAAATAAATGGGTTGAGCCGAAATTATAATAAATGGGCTGAGCTCAAATTACAAAAATGGGCTGAGCTCAAATTAAAAATAAATGGGCTGAGCCGAATTAAAATAAATGGGCTGAGCCCAATTTACAATAAATGGGCTGAGCCCAAATTAAAAATAAATGGGCCGTGCCCAAATTGAAATAAATGAGCCGATCCCAAATTGAAATAAATGGGCTAATGGGCTGAGCCCAAATTCAAATAAATGGGCCGATCCCAAATTAAAAACATATGGGCTGAGCCCAAATTAAAAATAAATGGGTTGAGCCGAAATTAGAATAAATGGGCTGAGCCCAAATTACAAAATGGGCTGAGCTCAAATTAAAAATAAATGGGCTGAGCCCAAATTAAAATAAATGGGCTAAGCCCATAAAAGGGAAATTGTGACGGACGACTACAAAGAAAAACACAGTAATGAAAAAAAATGACCAAAAAGGTTTGTAGTCGGCATTTTTACCCCATAGTTTTAGGTAAGGTTGTCAATAAATTTACCTTTAAAAACACGTGATTAAAAAACGAGTTATGGTCCAAATTTATTGATTTCGTAATAGATACTAAAATTTGAAGAATTTGGCACATTTATATTCAGTAAGAAACACGTTCCAAAGATTTTTTTTTCATCTCGAGCCATTTTTTTTCATTTTTTAAAGTGTGTCATTGCCAATTTTCCCGTCATTTTAAAGTACCTTCGATCATTTCTAAGAAGCCTATTTGACTTAATTTTATTTCTTGAATTCGGTAAGATTTTGATCGTACCTTAATTTGTTTTACCAAGTGGTTCCGATGATTAATTTGTTTCAAATATTTTAAATTAAAGGTTTATTAAAATGTTAGCAATAAACTATGATATTAAAAATAGGATGTGGTTAGAAAAGGTGAAGAAATAGGAGCATAATATGAAGCTATAAAAACATCCCTTTCTTTCACATGCATTATTTTTGGACCACTTTCAAATTCAATATAATGCCAAATAATACAATCAACACTGTCCTATCAACTTCAAATCTACCTTTAAATCGTCGTCTATTCAACCATCACGTATACTCTGTCAATACTAAACGATTTGTTAGATCGAGCTCAACCTATCGTAAAAAGTTTAATAAAGTATACTGTTTAATGATATTTTTATTAATTTACCAAAAAAAAAAATATCCCGACCCAACATAAACCAATCATTCTAAAGTCGGTAGTTCAATTTTCCATCTAAGGAAAAAAAATCATATCCTACTCAAACGGCAAACAGTAACTCAAGTCAATCCAACACAATTAAAACAAACTTAAAAACCCACGAATCAATAATTTAACTGTGTACTAATAATTAGGTAACAACTCAAGTTCACTACTTCCACAAAGAGGTTTTCGCACCCTTATACCTCCCCAACTGATGGTGGGATCTCACAATCCACCCCCTTCGGGACCTAACGTCCTAGGTGGCATACCGCCTCATGTCCACCCCCTTCAGGGCTCAGCCTCCTCGCCGCTAACACATGGCTCGGTGTCTGACTCTAATACTATTTCTAACATTCCAAGCCCAAAGCTAACATATATTGTCCTCGTTGCACTTTCCCTTTCAGACCTCCCCACAAGATTTTTAAAACGCGTGTACTAGGGAGAAGTTTCCACACCCTTATGAAGAATGCTTCGTTCTCCTCTCCAACCGATATGAGATCTCACATCAACACACAGTAGGGACATTATTTGTCGTCATCATCAATAACGGCACGACCCCAACAGACAAATGTTAGCCAATTAGACAACAATGATGCATGAAAAAAGCTGTCCCAATGAGTAGTGAATGTATTTATTTCAACCAACTGCACACAAATGAGTACTCAATACAAAGAATTGACATATCTCTAAATTGGGTGTCTTTTTAGCTTTGCTTTTAAAGGTCTCTTGTGAATGAACATCACAACAAAGCTCATCATTATAGCAACTAAAACAACAACATCTCAAGTTTGAACAGATCAATCAAATCCCCAAAGTAAAGGCAAAGGCAGTAACTAATTACATCACCCACCCCAACAACAAACAAATACAACTATTGAATCAACAAATTAGTACAATAACAACAAGCAACCTCACCTAGAACCCATGTCGTCTGAATCATGACCAGCGTCTGGTTGTACATTCGCAACGTCGTGAATGCTGGATTGACGAAGCTCTTGTATACGCTTTGTGACTTCCAACATTGCAGGACGCTTATCAGGATATTGAGCTGCACAATCGACTGCAAGTTGCAATAGTTGAACCATCTCCTCCTCGACGTTTTGGTACCTAAGAAGCTCGAGGTCGAAAACTTCGGATGTCCACTCCTCCCTAACAACTGACTGCACCCATCTTGGTAAATCGACTCCTTCCTCGTTTAAAACGGAGTAGGTAGGAGCCTTCCCTGTCAAAAGCTCTAATAGCAATACACCAAAGCTATAGACATCAGCCTTCTGCGAAACTTTACGAGGATCAGTCACCTCCGGTGCACGATATCCAGCAACTCGGTTGGGGGTGGAAGGTTGTCCAACAAGATGGGCTAAACCGAAATCAGAGACTCGAGCTTCGTACGATTTCGTTAGAAGAATATTCGATGACTTTATGTTTCCATGGGAAACATTAGGACCTTGAGAATGAAGATATTCGATGCCACGAGCAGCGCCAAGAGCGATTCCTGACCTGATTTCCCAGTTCAATGGTGTCCTACCAGCTCCTTTGTTCCCTGTAATCAGCAAGGATATCTATAAAACCGAACAAATTATAACGAAGCAATCGAAAAACGAGCGATCGGGCGACGAAAGAGCTTACCGTGTAGAAGAGCAGACAAGCTTCCCATGGCCATGTAATCATAGACAAGAAGCTTCTCATCCATACTGAAATAGTAAGCTCTCAGAGGGACCAAACATTCATGATCCATTGATCCGACAGCTTCAATCTTGTCCCTGAATTCCCTCTCTGTTATGGTAACATCCTTCAATCTCTTCACAGCCACCACAGAACCCACTTCAAGAACAGCTTTGTAAGCTGTCCCAAAGCTTCCTTTTCCCAACACTTCCGCTGAAGCTCTCAAAAGATCCTCCAAATCAAACACCCTTGCAGCATTACCAAAAAACACCAGTTTTTTGGAGCCAATTCCATTACCATTCACTTCCCTCTTTGCAGTCCCCGCCGCCACTGTTGCAGCAGCACCACCACCAGCAGCAGTGGCGGCTGGCACAGTATAACCATTACTGTAGCCGCCATTTTCAACCTCCCCTGGTGGCTTACCGCCCTGAATTTCCACTTCAGGATGCTTCACCGTGGCAACATCCACTGCACTTGTTTCCTTAGCACTCTTCTTTCGACACAAAAGCATTAAGATCACAAGTATCAATACAAAACCCAGAACAGATCCAATGATAATCCCCGCAATGGCTCCTCCTGAGAGCTTTTTCTTGTGTTTAGAATCGATATTATCCCCATTCTCCCCAGGGCAAGCCGCAAGAGGATGCCCGCAGAGAGAATTACCCAAGAAGGAATTTGAAGAAAACGATTGCAAACCCTTTGGAACCGACCCATTTAATTGATTGTTAGAAACATTGAACTGATCTAGTGGGATCTTCAAGTCCGGGATAGACCCAGATAAGCGATTGTTTTCAAGGAACAATGTCTTAAGACGAGTCAAATTGTTGAAGCTCAATGAGATCTCGCCGGAGAAGTTATTGGAGGCTAAATTAAGGCGAACAAGATCAGGGAGCTGGAACAAGAAATCAGGGACAAGGCCCGAAAACTCATTACCTTGTAGATAGAGGTTGCGGAGATTAACGCAAGCAGAGAGATCTGATGGGAGATGACCGGACAGGGCGTTGAGCCGAAGACTGAGAGTGCGAAGGTGAGTCAAGTTCCCAAAAACTCCGTCCGGTAACTGACCAGAAAGCGCCACGCCGGGAAGACGAAGAACAGTAACACGATTCTCCTCGCAATGAATCCCGGGCCAAGAACAGGTGTTCTGATCGGTCACATTCCAAAGCAGAAGAATCCGGCCGCCGACAGCGGAACGGAGAGCTAGCAGAGCTGTTCTATCAGAAGCAAGATCTGGCTTCGCAGTGGGGAGTAGAAGAAGGAAACTGAAGAGCAACAGAGAAATCAAACGATTTCCCATCTGGGTTCGCATTTTGAGAAGCTTAGAGCAAAACCCAGTTGAGGTTTTGCATCAATGGAGGATTTTATTCACAAAAATCTCGAAACCCAATGAGTTTCTCAAGGCATTGGTTGGAATTTAGGTTAAAGGGCTTGAAAAGAGCGAGTGGAAGAAAGAGAAAAAGGTGGGGAAGCTGCAAATTGTGTGCTGTCTCTTACTTTTTCAATTGGGTGAGAGGAATTTCACAGAGTTACACAGGCTGTGCTTAGGCTGTGGCTAAGAAGATTATCAAAATTGTGTGCTTTGGCTGTGTCTATAACTTTTCTTTTCGTCTTAGCTAAGCGTATCAGCCCACCGTGCTTTTTTGTGTGCCAGTGGGTCACTCTCTCGCATGTCAAATTCACAAACCTCTCTTCTTTTTTCCATTTTCGTGACGCATCATCAACGTAGAGATCAATAGATTTATATACCACTCTTCGTGTAGTAAATTCTACATCTAACCAAGTCTTTAATTAGAAAAAGAGAGAATTCTCATTACTCGTGGTAGATTAGACAGGGCACGAGCACGATAGGAACAAGTTTTCCCAAAAGTTAATATAGGGTCAAGGTCAATATAAAATGGAGACTACCCCATATTGACATAGAGGTTAACTAATTTATATACCGTTCACCGTAATTCTGCATCCAATAGAGTCTTTGATTAAAAAATAGGAGAATTCCCATTACTCGTGGCAGGTCATACAGGGCACGGGCACAATAGGAACGAGCTTCCCAAATAGTCAACTTAGGGTCAAGGTCGGTATAAAAGGAAGGTGATTACCCAAATGTTGTATTGGTATAGTCAACTTTTTGCATTTTGGGTGTATAAGAGCATACATTGAGACTCGCACCAACCATAAATAAGAGAGAATTTTATTTAGGGCGAGCTCGTATGGTTATCGAGGTGACCATGAGCGGTCTACTGTTTGAGCGAGTTGGCCAAAAGACAAAAACTTCACTTATTAGAATGGTGTTGGTCGTAGAATTCTATATAAAATAAAAAATTATCGAGAAAATATTTTATTTTTTTTAATGAAATATATTTTAATTAACTGAAGTATATTTATATTAGAAAAAATATCATTTATAATTATATAATAAAATGAATCGATTAGATTATTACAGCTTATTTACCGATGTATGTAATATTAAGGGTAAAATGGATGTGAATATATGAATTAAATAATTTTAATTAATTGGGGAATATGAATGTCGAGAATGTTACCTTTCCACATCAATTAGTTATTATATTTTAATTATTATGTAATTTGCATGGTTGCAAATTTAATGTATTTGATAGGCTAGATTAAGGATTTTAAATAATTCTATATTTATCAAATTATTTGGTATTATCTCAATTAAATAAATTCCCTTCCAATTACTCCTCTCATTTTCATATTCTATAATGTTTATTAGTGTTATTACGAGTTATATTTATAAAATAATATTATAACGGTCAGTTTGATAATCATTTTATTTTTTATTTATTTCAATTAATTTTAATTAACTGGAATAAATGTGAATGAGAACAAAATATATTAGAATGACTATGTTACATGACTACGTTACCTACATCTCTTGTCCCCACAAACTAATATGAATCGGTTTAAAATGTTCTATTCTCACTCACATGATTGAGCCACTGAAAAAGACCGTAGACTTTGTTGGTATAGATAATAATTATTAATTATTTTAAATTTTTTTAACTATTATATTTCGAGATCGCTCTCATTTAGATATGGTTTCAGACTATTCGTGTATTTCTTCCTTACCTAAAATTATGAAAAATAATAGGTAAGATTGTTGGTCGGGCGGGCGTGTGAAATGCAAGAAGAAAGTGACAAAGAAATTCAATTATGTACCTAATAAAAAAAGTTTAAATTTTTTTGTCCCTATAGGAATTTGAAGATGCCAAAAATGTCTATCAAAGAAGGCCATAATTTTTTTGTTTGGCAACCATATATTCTTTTGTTTTTTTTTTAATTATTACAAATAAAAAATATTATAATTTCTTTTTTTAATAATTACTTTTAAAAAAACATTAAATTTCGACCCCAAAAATCTTAATTATAAAGAGTAAATGTCAATTACTCCAATAAATAAATAAATTTTCTTTTATTATAAAAAAAAAAATTGCTTTCGAAAAGAAAATAATAATAATAATGGAGAGAGAATCTTCGAGCGCCCCGCTGGCTGATCCGATCCGTTAATTGTCGCAGCACACCGACAATTTGACGGTATTAATAAAACATATATTAATTTTTTTAAAGTGGAAATATATTAATATTTATTGAAAAAGTAATAACGTTGTAATTTCCATAACTTTCTTTTTCTTTTTTGATTATTTCAAGGTGTAAAATATAATTTCCGTCGGTTTATTACCGTTAAATTAAAGTTTGACAAAATTTAATAATAATCTCTTCCATTTTATCTTTTTATTAAATTTCAAACTTTTTATTTTTTAAATTTAAACGATAATAAATATTTTATTAATTGAATGCATATAAGAGCTCAAGCTCACGACTAATAGATATGATAAGACCCCACATTGGAGAAGAGAACAAATCATTCATTGTAAGAGTATGAAAATCTCTCCCTAATAAACACATCACCCCTCACGGTTTTAAAATATGATGAATAATTTAATCACCGCTCACCCAATTACAAATCTCGACGGCCCAAATCCTTTGCCAGGAGATATTGTCCTCTTGGGCTTTCCCTCAATAAATGGTGGTTTGTTCACCAACTCAACCAATGTGGGACATCACAATCCACCCCCTTTGGGGCCCAACATCTTCGCTGGCACTCTTTCTTCATTCAATCGATGCGGGACCGCCCCCAAATCCACCCCTTTGGGGCCCATCGTCCTTACTAGTACACCGCCTTGTGTCTACCACCTTCGGAGAAGGGCGAGAAGGCTGACACATCGTTCAATGTCTGGCTCAGATCCACCAATAGCAAATATCGTCCTCTTTGGGCTTTCCCTTTCGGGTTTCCCCTCAAAGCTTTAAAACGCGTCTGCTAGGGGAAGGTTTCCACACCCTTATAAATAGTAGTTTGTTCTCCTCTCCAACCAATGTGGGACATCACACCTGATCCTTACAGGTTGATATCAGTCTCGAGTTTTTTTTTTATTTTTATATATTCGTCTATGTTACAAAGTTGATTGTGTTTAAAGATTCATACTCAGATACATTTTTTATACCTAAAAAAATGAATCATATCATTTTCCTTTAGCGACAATTATTGAATGAACATTAGCCTTAACAACCTATAAAGATCTAATATAAAATAATAATAAGAAATACATCATTATAGTTTTCTTTTCAAAATATGCATAATCATAAACTTTATTGGTTGGAAGAAAAGAAATTAATTTAAGAATAATAATTGGTGGTTGCAGAAAGAGGAAGGTTCTTTCATGTATTGAATATGAAATCATAAAAATATATTATATAGTTTTATTAATGTTAGTTAGCTTATAGCTGTTATGTTATATTAATATTTTTTAATTTGTTGAATTATAAAAATAAATATGTTCTAATGTCAGCTGTGTTTTTCAATCATGACAACATTACAATTCTTCTTTGAAAGACCATTCCACCAACTTCTTTTGACTTTTCATTTTTCTTTTTGTTTATTTTAATATTAAAGACGGTTCGATCTTAAGTTGGTTGTCTCATTTTAATTTTTTTGGATAATAACGGATTATTTGGGTTAAAGGAGTTTAAAAAAAAAAGTCGATGACTCGAGAAATTCGATCAATACATTTTTTAAGCCTTCTAGGTAAACTTTAATGAATTGTCAATCAAATTTGTTCATCCATGCACAATTTCGTCAGTCATCGTACATCTTTAAGCTCTAAAACGAGGACTTTCTTGTAGGCTCTAAAACATGGACAAAGACTTTTTTTGTAAATGTCGGAAGTTTCAGTAGAACTATTGACAGCAGCGAATGATACATTAGGTTTAGGTTAATGGTACTACTGGTCAACTGTATTTGTAAACGATTTATAGGCTTACTGAAGTTGCGTCGTATGTAATGCTCGTTTCGTAGCATCTTTCGGACGAAGGCGGGGTCTAATTCCCTTAACAAAGATGGTCAAGGAAAGTTAGAAGCATGATGGTTAACAAGTACAACTCAAGGGTTACAAAATGCTCGAAGAAACTGGAAAAGGAGACTCTAATAGGAGCAATCCAATTTGAAGCCTCCCAGATAACCGTTAGTCAAGTTTGTCAGTTTTGCAAGCTTTCACTGCTCATTGTACATCTTTCGGCTGTTACAAATAATATCAAAGCTAGACACCGGACAGTACACCATCGAAGAAACTAACCCCAAAAGATGTGGATTATGAGATCTCACATCAGCGGGAGAGAGGGACAAAACATTTTTTATAAAGGTGTAAAAACCTCTCTCTAGCAGACGTGTTAAGGAGAAGAGCAAAAACAAAAACTAAAAAAAAAAAAACAACATCAATTAACGATAGACTGACTGAAGGCTCATTTCATAATTGAAATTTCCTTTGGACCAACCCGTGGCAGTAGAGGCCGATGAGTCAGGATCGATGGAGACTTCATGATCAACGGCAGTGATCGACGATTTTAATGGAAGGATTTGGTCAAAGGTTTATCCGAACAAGACAAATAAAATTTAAGGAAAACCTGTTTTTTGGGTTTTTAATGCATTCTTATCTGTTTTCCAACTGTCAAAGTGATGACTGACACTCAACTCTAAATATTTAGCTCACATAAAATATTCAATATTGCCACCTTTATAATGAATATATAAACCCTATACGTACATAAAAATTTGGGCATCCTTTCCAAAGGAGATATTATTAAATACCCTACACCCGATCAACCGACGGGTAAGTGCCAAGCTCCGATGAGTAGGAAGGAAAAGTTCTATGTGAATTATACTTACATGCGAGTAGGTCGATCCTAAAATACTAGGGAAGCTCATCTGATAGCATATAATATGAGATTTGAAAAGGAATTTGATTAAATTTCATTAACTGAGATATGACGGTTGACAACAACGTTATGGAGTTTGAATACGTCAACAACGGCCTAAGTAAAGTTGATATTTTTTTTAGAAGTCTGCCCAATTTGGAAACGACTCAACAAGAGGTAGGGTCCAAACGCTAAATGAGTACCACACGTCATATGATGTCGGATACACCCCAATGACCCTTAAAAATCTAGAGGGTTGAATGTTTCTCACGTCCAATCGTATTCATAGCCCCACAAGAGCGCTCTAGTACCGACCACTCATGATTTAAAAAATTTAAAACTATTGGAAATTAAATTAAAATAAACTTAAATCATCATTTAACCACCAAATAAGTTGTTTTAAATGCATAAAGTGGGAACTGGGCCTTGGTTCATGGACCACAGCAGCCCACAAGCTCGGGCTAGGGCATCGACATGATACTGGGCCTTGGTCATTTTGCTGGAGGCAGCTAGAGCACCCTAGCCAAGCCCAAGGTAGCCAAAGCCTAGCATAAAATCTTTGGTAGTCCAAGCCTACTATTAGCAGATATTATCTCTTATTAAAAAAAATGCTTATGTGGGATCAAACAATCCACTCACTTCGGAGTCCAGCGTCCTCGCTGGCACTCGTTCCCCTCTCCAATCAATATGGGATCTCATACTGATAGAAGCATAGACTTAATAAATTCATAAGTTAAGCCAAATCAAGATTATACGTAGCTTGCAACAGACAAACAAAGAACTTACTGGACATAAAAGTATAAAAGCCCACCTTTGATCGAATCGAGGTGGACTGAGCACATGTGAACTTGCACCTTGCATGCCCAAAACCCAATGATGCACGGTTCAGTCGTTTTCTAATCCTATTAAGAAGAAGGGAAGGAATGTCACGAGTGAATCGATGTCAACAAATATAAAACCATCACTAAAAGCCATTTAAATTCCATTCTCAATCTCTAAACTTAATTCATACATTTTCAGCTAACAAACGAAAAGATTCATTAAAATTCATCAAATTACTTGTCGTACTAAAATGCTCGAAAATTCTTTCGAAAAACGGATTAGAGAGTAATTTAAATTACTAATCAAATAATCCGATGATTAGCATGTGATTATTGCATTACTAGATAAAATTATTTATTATAAAGAAAAATATATTTTTATGGAAGAGTTTGTGTTTGTCAATGCCAATGCTTATTAACCACTCCAATTAATTAATATGATTATGACATAAATCACGTATTCAAAGGTGTATAAACCAAGCATTTTTGACCAATTTAAACGCGCCACGTGTTCACTGATTTTTTTTAGTAATGTGGTATATGACCACACCAAATCTTTGCCCGGGTATTGCACGCAATTGAAACGGCGCCGTTCGATTTTGCCACGTGTTGTGCTTCGTGTTTATGATAGTGGAATTCCGACTGCTTCTTATAATCTAACAAACTTAACCGCCTACCAAATTCGCTACGTCTGCGCCACGTCAACGTCCTCGTCATAGACCAAAAACTGACCTTTTATTATTTTATTTTTGTCAAAAATATAAATAAATAATTTATAGATTAAATTGATTCATACATATTTAAACTTAATTAACCAAATTTGTTAATTAACCAAATGATAAGGTTAAATTGGTAATTTGAATATATTAATTTTTTTAATGTGTTTTTATAATTTATTTAGATTATATATATGAGACGACGTGGAAAACTTATCCAAAGTAATTGGAATTATAATGAAAATTTACATTGAAGAAAAAACCAAATAAAAAGTTTAAAATAGTAATTTTCAAATATTAAATTTGAATTATTATGCATGTTTTCCAAGTGTGGTTTTTCCACGTATTTGTTGGGATATTACATAGTCGGTGTTTTTTTTCCTAGTAAACCTCTTCAGTGGACTTTTACTTTTTTGACCTTCAAATATTCTTATTCCCGCAAAATAATTATCCGTTCACACCTCTAATTCAATATTTTTTAAATAAATACATTTTATTTTATTTTTTTAAAAATAATACTTTTCTCATCTGACCTCCAGACTCGAAAGAATAGTATAAAGAGGAAGGACATATGTAGCTCGATAGCCTCAACAAGGTCAAAAAAAAGCTGCAACATGGTGAGGAAATGTCTCTCGATCTTTATTCCCCCAATCGTGGAACCCTAATTACCATTCCTTTTATTCTAATCATACATTCAAAATCCATGATAGCATTATCCGAAACATTACGACCAGAAATAAAGACACTTTTATTATTTATTTTAATAAAATATTCAACAACGAATCAAATTTTAGATTATACCGATCAGATTGATGTCGGATCGACATGTTCTAAATATGTTAATAAAATAATAGTCATAATTTCATAATTTTTTTAATAAGATATTTATTGATTTATTTATTTATGTTTTATTAATTTTCGAAAGAGTCAAACTTGAAAGACGAGTTGATTAAATAATGAGCTACGTGTGGCATTGGCCACGACACGTGTAACGAAACAAATCCGTCGGGGAAACGAGGGCCACGTGATCAAAGTTACGACACGAAGGATCGAACGGCTTGAGAAGTTTGGGAGGGAATTATCTAGTGCGATGCGTCGCAGTCAATAATCGGTTCGTTTCAATTCCACAAGGTCAAGAGCAGTCGCGTGATTCAAAATCGGATTGCGCTTTTCCCACCCAACTTCCATCTTCCCTCCCATCTTACATCTCATACTCGTATTCTCTCTTTCTCTCTCTAGATTCATCGTTATATAAAGCCGTCGCCAGGTAGTGAGAGGTTCAGGTATAGATTATTCGGAACGCGGCTTTGATTTAGGTTTTTCTCTTGGAGATGGAGGATTGGAAGGGGAACAATCGCGAGAACAGAGAGGCGATGGAGAAGATTGGAACTCTGTTTCCTGTTCATAGTCAGGTGAGGAAGATCAAAGAGGAATCGGAAACGATCATCGACTGGGGACCGGGACAGCCAGAGATCAGACCTCTAGCGGCCGCCTTCCGAGACATGAATCGGCCGATCTCTCGCTCGCCGCTCGGAATCTCCGGCCGGCCGATTTCGGTGGGGGATTCGTAGAGATTACTCGTCGTTAGCGGCTTATTTCTGCGAGCAGATGAAGACGAAGACGGAGAAGGTATCGATTCTTCTCTGTTTTCGTTTCTCTTCCCCTTTCTGTTACTGCCGATTGAGATAGCCCTAGACTAGTCATGATCTTCTTCTTCTTCTGTAAATATTTCGTTTTATTTAATAGATAAAATTTTGGATTCTGTATATATATTTATTTATTTTCTCATGAAAATATTGGTCCGAGGATCCAACGCCTCCCTGTTGAATGTACTAGCTAATTTTGGGAATGATCATAAGTTTATAATCAAGGAATACTCATTCAGAAATGATCATAAATTTATAATCAAGAAATATTCGAGCCATTTTGAAGAAATTCAAAATAAAGTCACAAGAAATTATGTTTAAAGTGTACAATATCGTACCCCGATTTGAATTCAATATATGAATAAAATGAATTTCTAATATGATTTAATGGTTTTTAAAACAATTTATTTTGCCCAAAAATCAAGTGGATGTAATTTACGCCGGCCTGTTTTAAAAACGTCCTATTATTTCAAAAAATAAAATTGAAAATTTGGAGATACAATTTAGACTTATTACGTAGTGGTCCCTCAAGTCTTGCCTAATTTGTTAATTAATTTGTTTGGAAGTACCGTCTGGCAATTTATTTACTACGCATATAATAAAAATATCAATTACATCTTCTGTGTGGAAATTTAAAAAAAAAATGATGGGTATATAATTATTATTTGTTATGTAAGGCTATTATTGTTATTATTTATTTAAAATCACATAATTTTCTTAAATTTTTTAATAGATTAAAATAAAGTTTTACTAGTTTTGAAGTAGTTGGAATTGATATCCGGTAAAGTTGTGTACGAACGTTTGCCATAAGAGCTTTAATTGTTGACAAATCGAGTAGATTTTTCGATCGATCTCATATAAATAAAAGATAACACGTGTCTCAAGCTTTGATGTTAATAATAAGAGTTTTAATCGTTGATGAATCGAGTAAATTTTTCGATTGATCTTGTACAAATGAAAGATAACACGTGATTCCACTAATCATACGAGCGTTGATAAATCGAGCATAAGTAACTAATTTAATCATAATTTAGTAAATTAACCATTGATTTGGGGGGGGGGGGGGGTTTGTGG
>NW_019268535.1:414886-434587 GCF_002738365.1 Cucurbita moschata
GGGGGGGGGGGGGGGGGGTTTAGGAGCTATTTTTAAAAATTATTCCACAATGCCTATTTAATTTTTTTTCCATCCATTATTCTAAATTAAATCACATAGAGTTGGGCTTCAAGCCCATAAGTAAAACCTTGAAAGTAATGGGCTTTAGGCCCAAAGTAATCCTAAACAAAGCAATTAATAAACTCTTAAATAACATTATTTTTTAAAATTTTTAAGTAAGGTGAAAATATAATATTTAATTATCAACCATATTAACATTATTTCAAATTAATTTAGATAAAAAGATCGTAAATAAGCCTTTAAGAAATAGAAATATTAATTAAAATTTAAAATTCATAAAATTTGGATTTTTTTTTATCGAAACATAAATTTTAAATTTTCGATTACACTAGCATTAAATTGATTCCTTCGATGCTTGCTTGAGGTTAGAACCTTCATTCTCGAGCTTCGAAATTGAAGACAACTCTTTAAAGCATAGATGCCTTCCCAACTCCAACCCACGAGAGCAATCCCCAATTGAAATGAGCTAAACGGACTAACGGTGAATTCAGATCCTATTTTCGTCATTATTTTAGCTAAAATGATGCTGAACTACACATTCAAAAACTAAAACGCACACTCGAAGGTGCTTCGAAACGCGTCAATAGGTGCTCAATTGAAACTTGTTCCATTACACTTACGAAACTACTTATTACCGTTCGACCGAATATGAGGATATCGAGATTTGAACCTATGAATTACACACGATATTAATATATATATATATTTATTTATTTATTTGGGAATATAATAAATAAATAAATAAATAAATAAATAAGAGTATGAGCGAGTGCGGACCAAGCATAGGAAAGAAAGCCGGTGGGGGAGGGGGGACCATTTCCTTAAGCCCCAAGGGAATGCGAAGCCACTCGCTTCCCTATAAATCGCTGGAACCAATCTCTGACCTCATTTATCGCCTTCCCTTCTCCCTCTTTCCCAGGAACTCCATTCCCCATCTTCTTCTCTCACACCCAACTTCAAAATTCGAACTCAAAACTCAAATCAAAGCACTTCATCTTCATCGCAATCCACATCACAAATCGCCACAATTTCTTCTTCTTCTTCATCTGATCAGAACATCTAGAGGAGGACATCAATCATCCCCCTCCTGCCTTCTTCGCCATTTCGGAGTTCGTTCCATCAGGTATCTTCATCATCATCTCGCTTTTCTATTCTTGTCATTCTTTCTCTCTCTCTGTTGGTGTTCTTCTTCGTTGATTTCGTTTTTTATTGTTGTAAGAGGATTGGGGGGTTTCCCTTTTCGATTTTTGTTTGTATGATTCTGCGCTAGGGTTTTTTTGTTTCCTGTTGATTTTGATCTCTTCTGCGAATTCATCGTCGTTTATGGAATCGTTTTCCCCACTTAGTATTGCGATGATAACTGGTTGGTGTTTCGATCGATGTTTATTTGTTGATTAACTCCTTTTGTTCGTTTATCTGATTTTTCTATTGCAGAATATGAGCTCGCATGTCCGAAATGTGCGAAAGGACAGGCTTAGGTTTCCCGCATCAAGTGCTCGACAAACGTGGGTACCGAGAGGATCCACGACTACGACTACTACTACGACTACGACGACGGCTACTCATGTGAACCAGCCATTGAATGTCGATTTGAGCGATAATCGCGATGGGCGAGAGTTAAATTCTAGTCCGCATCCAGTTAATCGAGACGGAGGTAATCATGGTCCAAGGGTTCACATGGGTCCTCGAAGGAATCAAAGAAAAGACAAGGAAAAAGATAAGGAGAAAAGTGGGGATCAGGGTGTAAAGGAGTTGAGAAACTCCAATTTGCCTCAGCTTGTTCATGAAATTCAGGAAAAATTAACGAAGGGCACTGTTGAGTGTATGATTTGTTATGATATGGTGCGGAGATCTGCACCTATATGGTCTTGTTCAAGCTGCTTCTGCATTTTTCATTTAACTTGCATCAAGAAATGGGCTAGAGCGCCCACTTCTACCGACTTGGTAGCTGAGAAGAATCAGGGGTTAAATTGGCGTTGTCCTGGATGCCAGTCTGTGCAGCTTACATCCTCAAAGGAAATTCGTTATGTTTGTTTCTGTGGGAAAAGGCAGGAGCCCCAGTCTGATTTGTATTTGACGCCTCATTCGTGCGGCGAACCTTGTGGCAAGCCACTTGATCGGGAGATGCTGATTGCAGGTGGAAGTAAGGAGAATCTTTGCCCCCATAATTGTGTCTTGCAGTGCCATCCTGGTCCCTGCCCTCCTTGCAAGGCATTTGCTCCGCCTCGTTTATGCCCTTGTGGCAAGAAGTTGATAACGACACGCTGTTCAGATAGAAAATCCACTTTAACTTGTGGTCAGCGATGTGAAAAACTTCTTGACTGTGGACATCACCGGTGTGAAAAAATATGCCATTTGGGTCCATGTGATTCTTGTCAGGTTCTAATTAGTGCCTCTTGCTTTTGTAAGAAAAAGAAAGAGCTTGTTCTTTGTGGAAGCATAACTTTGAAGGGTGAAGTAAATGCAGAAGATGGCGTTTTCCCCTGTAGTTTGATTTGCGGGAAGATTCTTAATTGCAGGAATCATTTCTGCAGTGAAATTTGTCACCCAGGACCGTGTGGAGGTTGTGTTCTAGTACCGGACATGATTAAAACATGCTATTGTGGGAAAACGCCATTGCAGAAGGAGCGGACAAGTTGTTTGGACCCGATCCCAGTATGTTCTGAGCTCTGTGAGAAACTATTACCTTGTGGGAAGCATCGTTGTAAGGATGTCTGTCATGCTGGGGATTGTGCACCTTGCTTGGTTCAAGTTGTGCAAAAATGCCGATGTGGATCGACCTCTCAAAATGTGGAATGCTATAAGACTTCCAGCCCAACTGACATATTCACTTGTGAAAAGCCCTGCGGATGGAAGAAGAATTGTGGAAGGCATAGGTGCAGTGAGAGATGCTGTCCTCTTTCGAACTCGAGCTATAGTCATTCAGGAGACTGGGATCCACACTTTTGCGTATTGAGGTGTGGGAAGAAACTAAGGTGTGGCCAGCATTCTTGTGAATCACTGTGTCACAGTGGCCACTGCTCTCCATGTCCCGAAACAATCTTCACTGACTTGACATGTGCTTGTGGTAAAACTTCAATTCCTCCACCATTGCCCTGTGGAACGCCACCTCCATCGTGTCAACTCCCGTGTTCAGTCCCTCAGCCATGCGGCCACTCCTCTACACATAGTTGCCACTTTGGTGATTGCCCACCCTGTACAGTTCCAATAGCCAAGGAGTGCATTGGTGGACATGTAGTTCTTAGGAATATTCCTTGCGGTTCGAGGGACATCAGATGCAACAAGCTATGTGGGAAGACTAGGCAATGTGGGATACATGCCTGCAACAGAACTTGTCACCCACCGCCATGTGACACCTCTGCTGGATCCGATTCGGGTCAGAAAACTTCCTGTGGACAGACATGCGGTGCTCCTCGAAGAGATTGTAGGCATACATGTACTGCACCATGTCACCGGTCTGCTCCTTGCCCCGATGCGAGATGTGAATTCCCTGTCATCATCACTTGTTCATGTGGCCGAATCACAGCATCAGTTCCTTGCGATGCAGGAGGAAGCGGTACTGGTTTTAATACTGATACTCTGTATGCTTCAATTATCCAAAAATTACCTGCTCCTCTTCAACCGATTGAGGCAACCAGCAAAAAGGTTCCTCTAGGACAGAGAAAGCTGATGTGTGATGACGAATGCTCTAAGCTAGAAAGGAAACGGGTTCTTGCTGATGCTTTTGATATCAATCCCCCAAATCTGGATGCGCTTCACTTCGGTGATAGCTCCGCTTCTGAATTGCTTGCAGACCTCTTCAGACGTGACTCGAAATGGGTATTGTCTGTGGAGGAGAGATGCAAATTCTTGGTCCTGGGAAAGAATAGAGGAGCAATGAGTGGCCTTAAAGTTCATGTTTTCTGTCCAATGCCGAAGGACAAAAGAGATGCTGTGAGGCTGATTGCTGAGAGGTGGAAGCTTGCAATTAACTCTGTTGGCTGGGAGCCTAAACGTTTCATTGCAATTCATGTTACGCCTAAATCAAAAGTTCCGCCTCGGGTGCTTGGTATTAAGGGCTCGACGACCACAAGTACTCCACATCCACCAGCTTACGATCCTTTAGTAGATATGGATCCTAGGCTAGTTGTTTCTTTTCCAGATTTGCCTCGGGAAGCAGATATAAGTGCATTGGTCTTGAGATTTGGTGGGGAATGTGAATTAGTATGGTTGAACGACAAGAATGCGTTGGCTGTATTCAGCGATCCTGCTCGAGCTGCTACTGCAATGAGACGGTTGGATCATGGGACAGCTTATCATGGAGCCAGTTTTCTTCAGAATGGTGGTGCATCCGCATCATCTAATGGAAATGCTTGGGGAGGGGAGAATGCTAACAAGGAAGGTGGAGCATTGAAGAGTAGCAATCCATGGAAAAGGGCCGTAGTTCAGGATTCTAGTTGGAAGGAGACTTCATGGGGTGACGAAGAGTGGTCTGGTCCGTCTATCGACGTGCAGGCATCCGTATGGAAAAGAGAAGCTCCCCTACCTGCTTCACTTAATCGGTGGCACGCTTTAGACCCCGAATCTTCTGGAAGTTCTTCTGCTCAATCTGTCGAACACAATCCTGGAAGTCGAGTAGGGCGTTCCTCTTCTTCAGGATCTGAATCAGGCACAAGTAGAAGTTTGAATTCTTTGGGGACGCAGGTTGTAGCAGATAATGAAACAAACATGTCGGAAGTGGCAGATGATTGGGAGAAAGCTTATGACTGAAACGATGGAAACTTCCGTAGTTGATAAATAAAAGTAGACGGTGAAGAAGACTCACTCCCCATGAGGTAATACTGTTGGATGTTTGGTGCAGCCTTCCTGTCCTTATATTTTTCATTTTTCATCACTATATTCGAACGTGTTGTTTTCGGAGGCGGTTCGAGTTTGAAACTAAGTTTGTAGGTAATACATGTTTTTTGAGAGAATAATTCGATGTAGGATGTTAGATTTTACAACACCATAGGGTTTGATATGGCATAAAGATCAAAAGGCCATCTTTTCCAGCTGCTCTGCCGATGCGGCCTCTATGTACCGAAGATATATCTGTTCTAATTCTTTCCATAGTTTTGAGTTCCAAGTATTTCAGAACATATAATAATATGAAGTTTTGCACTAAGATTGATATTGCTTGCTGAATCCCCCTCCTTTATCTTCTATCTATTTCACCCTATACTTCGATTTTGTTTTAGGTTTCTTACCTTTTAACTTTCCAAAGCTATATGTTGAATGGCATAGAATTTGATGAACAAATACGTGAGAGAGAGGAGAACGAAACCTTTCTTGTAAGGGTATGGAAACTTCTCTCAAAAGCATTTCTTGTAAGGGGTATGAAAACCTCTCTAACATCATTTTAAAACCGTGAGGCTGACAGCGACACGTAATGGGCTAAAATGGACAATAGCTAGTAGTGGTGGATTTGGACTATTTTGACTGTTACAAATGGTATTAAAGCTAGACATTGAGTCGTGTGCCAACAAGGACGTTGGGCCCCTCAGGGGTAGGTTATGAGATCCCAAACGAGAATTTGGACTTTTAGGGCCCCTCAAGGATAGGTGTGAGATCCTAGACGCTGGTCTCTCAAGAGGGTAAGATTGTGAGATCTCACATCGACAGGAAAGACGAATAAAACATTTCTTAGAAGGGCCTAAAAACCTGTCCCTGACAGTCAAAACTATGAGGCTCAAAGCTAGACATCGAGCCGTGTGCCAACAAGGACGTTGGGCTCCTCAAGGGTAGGTTGTGAGATCCCAGACGCTGATCTCCCAAGAGGGTAAGATTGTGAGATGCTAATCTCCCAAAAGGGTAAGATTGTGAGATCTCACATAACGGGAAAGACGAATAAAACATTTCTTAGAATGGCCTAAAGATCTGTCCTAGACAGTCAAAATTATAAAGCTGATGATGATAATACGTAATAAGTTAAAGCGGACAATATGTACTAGTGTATTATTCGTCCTAACAAATGACAATCGCATTCAGCCTTACGAGGAAGAATTATAAATTGTCATTATTCCTTCATTTATGAATCTACAAAGGTTTACCATACTTGCTAAATTGTTCTGTAGTAATACACTTATTCGTCGCCCTTTAAGAGAAAGGAAGGGATAAAGACACCATTTGTAATGGCAATGCTCAGTTGGAAACCATACTCTCTGTCTCTTTAACAAAGCCATCGCCAGTCCAATCTTTATCAGATTGCAGCCCTTTCTTCACAGCTTTTCTCTGCTCGATTGCTTCCCGCTGCCTCCGAACCAAATCCGTGTGGGTCGTGAAATACGGAAGAGAAGCCCTGTTTCATCCAGAATCCATTAATGCAACCGACGTTCGAGGGACTCGACTTGTATCCTACACAGAACTGCAAACTTACCCTCTGAAATCTTCTATGGATGAGAAGTTGTGAAGTTTCATGACGTCCTTCAGCTCCGCACAAAGCTTCTTTACAAGGCCATACCCATGCATCATCACTCCAGTACACACCTGAAGATCAACAAAACTTACTCATAATACCAATAACCGCAACGGATTGTAACAGCCAAGCCCAAGCCTAAGCCCACCGCTAGCGGATATTATTCTTTTCTGGGCTTCCCTTCAAGGCTTTAAAACGGGTCTAATAGGGAGAGACTTCCACACCCTTAAAAGGAATGCTCCGTTCCTCTCTCCAAACGGGTCTAATAGGGAGAGACTTCCACACCCTTATAAGGAATGCTCCGTTCCTCTCTCCAACCAATGTGGGATCTCATAATCTACCCCTCTTGGGGGCCCAAGCGTCCTCACTAGCACACTACACGGTGTCTGACTCTGATATCATTTGTGACAGCTCAACCTACCACTAGCAGATATCCTCTTTGGGCTTCCCTTCTGGACTTCCCTTCAAGGTTTTAAAACACGTCTATTAGAGAGAGATTTCCACACTTTATAAGGAGTGTTTCGTCCCCTATCCAACCGATGTGGGATCTCACAATCCACTCCCCCTTGGGGGCCCAAACGTCCTCGCTGGCACACTGCCCGATGTCTGGCTCTGATACCATTTATGACAGCCCAAGCCTACCGGTAACAAACGTTGTCCTCTTTAGGCTCTCTTCTGGGCTTGCCTTCAAAGTTTTAAAACACATATATTAGAGAGAGGTTTCCACATCCTTATAAGGAATGCTTCGTTCCCTTCTCCAACCGATATAGAATCTCACACTGATTCTGACTCGATCATTCACGGCGAGCTTGCGATGTCTTTCCCGGTTAAGAAGTGAACGAGACGAAGTGGAAATGTAAACAATACTTGTTATGAAGTGATTCTTAGTTCTTAATCAGAAATCAGAAAATTGATGCCCAAATTTATGATTTATGAACAAATCCTCACTATGTTAAAGCTTCAAAACGCACCAAACAAATCATAGGCTACAATTTCTCGTCGTACCTGAACAGAGTTAGCTCCGAGTAGAATAAACTCGGCAGCGTCTCCACCGGTTTCAACACCCCCAATGCCAGAAAGAGAGTAGTCTGCATCATTGAACTCTGCCTTCATCATTTTTGCAATGCTCAACACTTTACCAAGAGCAATAGGATGAACTGCCTTGGAAGAGTAGCCTCCAGGAGTTGAGTACCTAACAATGAAGCATATCAAACATTGTAGCTGAATGCATTCAATACACAACCATTCTATATTGAAGAGTTTGAATTATCCAACCCCTCGACACAAGGCTCGGGACGTAAGGTCTTGAGGTCGATTCCCATTACGCTCATGATCGTGTTGATGGCCGCTATTCCCTCGCATCCTGATTTCAGAGCCACCCTTGCAGGCTATATATAAGGAGAATTCTATGTTACATGAATACCATACAAGAGAATGAGTAGCAAATTCATCAGTTGCATTAGTACATGCAACCATAGAACAGATGCCATTTTAACGAAAAACTTCTTCCTCCAACATATAAAATTCAGTACAGATGCAAAGTTTATAAGGCTTTCTGTTTAGGAAGTTACAAGTTACACCAAATAGGTATGTTGTATTATTGTGAGATCCCACATCGATTGGAGAAGGAAACGAAATATTCTTTATAAGAGTGTGGAAACCGCTCCCTAGCATATGCGTTTTAAAAACCTTCCAGGGAAGTCCGAAAGGGAAAGCCCAAAGAGGACAATATCTGCTAGGGGTGGTTTGAGTTGTTACAAATGGTATCAGAGCCAGACACTGACAGTGTGCCAACGAGGACGCTAGGCCTGAAGGGGGGTGGATTATGAGATCCCACATCAATTGGAGTGCCAGCGAGGACGCTGGGCCTCGAAGGGGAGTGAGATTGCGAGATCCCACATCGATTGGAGATGGGAACAAAGCATTCTGTATAAGGGTGTGCTTGAGGGGAAACCTGAAAGAGAAAGCCCAAAGAAGGCAATATCTGCTAATGGTGGGCTTGAGCTGCTACAAATGGTATCAGAGTCAGACACCGAGCGGTGTGCTAGCGAGGACGTTGGGCTCAAAGGGGGTGGATTGTGAGTTCCCACATCGATTGGAGAGAGGAACGAGTGCCAGCGAGGACATTGGGCTCGAAGAGGTGGAATATGAGATCCCACATCAATTAGAGAGAGGAACGAGTACCAGTGAGGACGCTGAATCCCAAATGGGGGTAGATTGTGAGATCATATGGGAGAGG
Organism: Cucurbita moschata; assembly: GCF_002738365.1. Taxonomy (NCBI): domain Eukaryota; kingdom Viridiplantae; phylum Streptophyta; class Magnoliopsida; order Cucurbitales; family Cucurbitaceae; genus Cucurbita; species Cucurbita moschata. The sequence continues at coordinate 423,619 of NW_019268535.1, forward strand.
GGAGCGAAACATTCTATGTAAGGGTATGGAAACCTCTCCCTAGCATACACATTTTAAAAACCTTGAATGGAAGCCCTAAAGGGAAAATCTAAAGAGGACAATATCGACTAGTAGTGGGCTTGGGTCAACAAAAGAATTGGTCGCATAACATAGATAAACACAGCTGAGGGAGAGCAAGAGTACCTGTGCAATGTCAGTGATATTGGGAGTCATTTTAGCCCACACAGGGATTGTAGCTTTAGCATTTATCCATCCACAAACCTCTTCCAAAAGCGCGCAATCCTGCCCGACCGCAGCGCCCATTCTCCGTTCAGGCATGCCATGAGGGCACGAGAAATTGATTTCAAATGCATCCTGAAGAAAGAAACATACATAATGAATCAAAAGAACATGTTCTTGGGAGAAAATCCATAGACAGTAATCTTACAACTCCAGTTTGTTCGACTCGATCGATAAGTTCTTCCCAAGCAGCTTTATTATACTCCTCCATGATTGAAGCAATAAGAATCCTATCAGGATACTCCTCCTTCAACTGCTTAAACTCTTTCAACATAGTTTCAAGAGGTCTATCACTTATCAATTCAATGTTCTCCCACCCTATAATCTGCCCTTTTCCCGAACCATTCGAATCCGCTCGAAGCCGAGCATATCGTGGAGTAACATTTATAACCTTAGCTGCATCTAATGACACCTAACAGATGAAAAATGATATCATGAGATGGATATGTAAGCCATGGATGATAGCAGAACCAGGAGCCTATAGCCAAACACTTCAAACAATTATCATATTCCTAATCTAAACATTCTCTTAATTGCACTGAGATCCATTCCTTATGTTCTAAATGTTCAAGATCACAGTAAAAGCTCAAGAACAGAACCAGATTTGCAGAATTGAAAATGGATGAACTAAGATCAAAACATTCCCTGTAATGTCTTACAACTTTCCCATCGATTTTCTCAGTAACCAAACAGAATCAAAGGGGACAGAGCTTACAGTTTTGGCGATCACAGCCCCCCACCCTTCATCGAATGCCCTCTTCATAACCGTATAGTTCGTTCCGGGAGGACCGGAACCGATTACGAACGGGTTGGGCATGTGCAACCCATTGACAGTCACACTGAGATCGGGCTCCACCGGAGACTCACCGGCGGCAACCACTTTGAACCCAACTCGAGTCCGACGAGCCAAACCCGTCTGAGACCGAGTCAGAGTGAGGTCGGAAATTGGGTTTTTGTTTCTGATTTGGGTGAAATTCAACGACGCCATGGATGAAGAAACCAGCAGTGATTCACAAGAAAAGATAGGTGAGTGAATCTGAGGTAATATTCGATCAAGAAGATGGGGCAGGAAGAATCGTCCTCGTCTGGTTGCTTTTGGATTCAGAATATTAATGAATTTTATAATAATGAATGATGATCGAATTAACAATCCACAGGTGAATATTTAGGTAATTAAGGGATAATAAGTTAACCACTCCCCCTATTTCCTGAGAATTAATTTGTAATATTTATTAATTGAAAAAAACAAAACAAAACAAAACAAAACAAAACAAAGTTTAACTTCGTACAACTATTTGGTCTTTGTTTTTGTTTTATGACTCGTATTCCAAGTAAATTATCAATGTGTTGTCATAATTTATGTGCATCGAGTTGTAGATGAGCTAGTGTTATTATTCTCTTTCAGATTTTCCTTTCAAGGGATTAAGATGTGAGAAGTTTTCACACGATTATAGATAATAATTTGTTCCTCTCTCTAATCAATTTGGGATCTCACAGTCCACACCATGGGATTTAGTGTCATCGTTAGTTTGGTAATAGTCCAAACCCACCGCAAGCAGATATTGTTCTCTTAAGGTTTTCTCTTCCGAACTTCCCCCTCAAAGTTTTGAAGAGCGTCTACTATGGAGAGGGTCCAGTCTTACTCCGGTCAGCGCCTCGCACCGCTTGGTGACTGGCTCTAATACAACTATAGAAGTCCAAAGAAGACAATATTTGCTATCGGTGAGTTTGAGCTGTTATAAATGGTAACAGAGGCAGTCACCGAACGATGTGAGGCATTGATCGGAGTAGGGTTAGGCCCTCTCCATAATAGACACGTTTTAAAACCTTTAGGAGAAGTGAAGTAAAAGTCCAAAGAAAACCATAAAAATTTGTTATGGCTATAGATGGAAAATAAACTGCGGATGACGAGCTCCGTATCAAGGTCACGATCGATATCATTACTATCGTTAATATCATAGAGTATTCCATAACTAATTGATTGAGTAGCTACCTTCGAGTGTTGAAAAACTCATTGATTCTGTCGAGTCGAGTCGTCCGAGAACTACGAGAAATTGAGCCGGACCTGACTCTCTAGCAGACTTCACATGGTTATTTGTGGGCCAATAGGCCCGTTTGTAAGCAGAATTTTCTAACGTGGGCTGGCCCATTTACGAGAGTTTAAATAATCATATATTTTACGAAAAAATTATAGGTAATTTTAAAAATAATAAATCATGTATTACTAGAATCTTATCTGAAATTTGTAATAAAAATATATTTTTCGTAATAAAAATAAAAATATCGTTGTCGTAAATAAATAAATAATAATAATAATAATAAACCAGTAGTATTGGTGGCTGAAATTTCAAACAATGAAAAAAACTTCATGTCGTTTCGTGTCGAAGAAACTTAATAAAACGACAACCCAATAGTGGTTTCGACAGTTGGCCCACCCCAAAATATTTGAAGAATTTAAAAATGCAAAAAAATCCAATTTAATACTCCCACGTTTATATGTCCAAACTTGATGTATTTTCTATGTACTCTCCAAAAATTATCTTTTAATAATATATATATATTTTTTAATGTTAGGACGGGATATTCATCTAACCCATATGACAATGTACGTTTATATGTCCAAACTTTATGTATTTTCGATGTACTCTCAAAAAATTATCTTTTAATAATAATATAATATATTTTTTAATGTTAGGACGGAATATTCATCTAACCCATATGACAATGTACGTTTATATGTCCAAACTTTATGTATTTTCGATGTACTCTCAAAAAATTATCTTTTAATAATAATATAATATATTTTTTAATGTTAGGACGGGATATTCATCTAACTCATATGACAATGTACGTTTATATGTCCAAACTTTATGTATTTTCTATGTACTCTCCAAAAATTATCTTTTAATAATAATATATATATATTTTTTAATGTTAGGACGGGATATTCATCTAACCCATATGAAAATGTTGAGCAAATTTCTTTTTATTAACTAAATAGGGATGGGAATTATATTTTGTATTCCTACCCATTACTCTTCATTAGACGGAGAGGTGGAGAGCGGAATTTTGTTTCAGTTAAATTAATATCGGAACGAACAAATTCAAAACTAAATTCTCACTGAGTTGAAAATCAATATTTATTTAGGTAAAATAAAATAAAAATATAAAAGAAAATAAAATGGGAAATTTTATTTTTTATATAAATAAAATTATATTTTTATCGAAACGTGGCGTCGAAAAGTTAAGTTGAGATTCATGCACCCTTCACATCGGTAAGTAGATATTATATTAAATTTATTTTTGTCATTTTCCGTAATTCTTTCTTTTTTAATTCATTTTAATTTTAACCTTTCCAATTTCCCTTTTTACCCTCCAAGACAGCTAAGTTTTGTGTAAGAGGAAGAAAATAAGTTTAGGAATATTCAACTTTTAATGAAAGGGACAAAAGAGGAATTAATGCCAATAAAATGTCGTATACTTATTATTGTCTTACAACTTTACAATTATCCAACGAAAAAAAGGTTGAATTATTATTTTTAAAATTTAAATATATTTCAAAATATGAGAATAAATAAACGTAAATAAAATTTTTTAAAACATAAGTCGAAAAAATTAAGGAATGATTTTTATTTAAGATATATTAAAATTATGCGACATATTAAATATCTAATTGTTGTAATGTCGGGTGTCACTGTGTTGAATTAGGATATTTTTTAGACTCGATCCAATTGTTCGAGTTGTAAAATTTTTCAATTTAAATAATTCTTATTAAATAATGACGAACATCCCCATTTTCTTTTCAATATAGTCGCTTCGTGGGGTTCCTTCATCGTAAAATATATAATTATGTTGTCTAACCTAACAACCAAACTCGGTGTTATCTACTTGATATCCTATCTGCAAATTATGGTGGCTTCCGTTTAACTAATTCTAAAATATAAAATGTTTTCTGTAAAAATTAATCTATATTAGCGACCGTTCATCGAGTTCCTTAACAAGCGAGCGTTACAAGTTGGTGTTATAGTTTAGATTATAGGTTATGTAAGCAGTATAAGAAAGAACGTCTTGGTTTAGAGACTATAATCTCAAATAAATAGTTAAATCCACTCATTATTAAACAGAGACATTCTCATATGCTTTTCAAAAAAAGTATCTATATCTTAATTAACAATATATATATAGTAAAGTATATAAAATCTCAACTATATGAATATTTTATTACCAAAAAAAATATTAGGTAGCTGGTCATTATAAAATTAAATATATGATACTTAATATTTTAAAATAGATATATACATTAAGAAAGGGATTAGGGAAATATTTGTTCATCCTATAATTAAAATAAAATTTAAAAAAAAAAAGAAAAAAAAAAAGAGAAGCTCTATTGCTGGTTTGGAGATTATTGGTTCGAACTTCACGAAATTTGATTCCAAAAGTTGTATTTTACCTTTTAATAAACCGATTGGTCAAATTGATTTCAATTTCAACAAGAACACGTAGAGAAAAAATGGATGATGGAGGCTCAAATCAAGAGTCTCTCGATCTTTTTCGTGTTCGTCATTGAAAAATGAACTGATCTTTTCTGAATCGAGAAATTTTTAAATCAGAAAGCTACAAAAATTCTCCGAAATTAAGCAGCGGATTAGGATTAGACTGATTGGAGATTCAGAGAGACGCTATAGATAAAGATTCAGATTGATTGAAGGAAGAAAAAGAACTATATACAAAAGTTCATCCGAAATCGGCAAGTTTATTACAGATCTCAGAAATTGGACGGACCTTTAAACCACCAGTGATTCGAATCCTTCAATCCACCACTTTCTCACCCGATTCACCGATCGGATCTCGATTCCTTACTTACAAACGGATGCGTTAATAATTGCGCCGCCGTCCATCTCTTGCTCGATTCCTTCTGCAAACAACTCTGGACGAAGCTTCGAAACTCCTCTGACGCATCCTCCGGCAGCGTCGGCGGCTCATCAAAGCAAATCGCAAACATCAGAGTCGCCCAATCCGGTCTCTGACCACGCGGAAGAAAAGGAAAATGGCCTAAATAGAGTTCCAGAAGAGTAAGGCCTAAACTCCATATGTCTCCGGCGTAACCGTTGTAATTTCCGCCGTAAGTCTCTGGATCGAACCGCTCCGGACTCATATAAGCGCAGGTTCCGACGTAGGAATTGCAAGCATCCAGAGTCCTACACATGATTTTACTAACTCCAAAATCGGCAATCTTAACCTCCATATTCTTATTCACCAAGAGATTCGACGGTTTAATATCGCGATGAATGATTTTATGAGAGTGAAGGTAGTGAAGGCCATTAAGAACCTGACGCGATACGTGAGCGAGCGTGGACTCTGACAGCGTGGTATTCTTCTTCAAGAGCGTATCAAGCGATCCTCGATCCATATACTCCATCAAAATCGTGACATCTCCAGACGGCTTCTCGACGATTCCATGGCATTTCACGACGTAAGGAGAGTCCGTACGGCGGAGAATCTCCATCTCTCTGAAAACCTGGCGGCGAACGGTGGGATCGCCGTCGCCGTGGACGACCTTGAAAGCGTAGATGTTGGAGGTTCGCTTGTGGCGGACTTTGTAGACTGTGCCGCCGTTGCCGTGCCCGAGGACTTGGAGCTTTTCGAGGTCGGCGGAGGAGATGGCAGGGGCAGAGGAGGGTGGGAGGGGGAGGGGGAAGCGGGGACCGCAGTCGGAGAGGTCCGGGAGGCGGAGTTTCAACTGGCGGCGATCACGAACCAGAGCCATAAGAGATGGAGAGTATTGTTGATAGTGGAGTTCTGGTTTCTGTGTTCAGATAAAAGTGATGGGAAACGGATTTGCTTAAATGGAAGCTGCCAGGACGTAGACGATTGTGGGGCCCTTTTCTACATGCAGGACGGGTGTCTTTTTAATTAAAATAAAATTAAATTAACCACGCTTATAATTTAGGTTAAATTATTATTTTAAAAAAATATAACAATTTCTTTAATTTTTAATTTTTGGTCTATATTCAATATTTTTAAAATCTACACATTTCTTGAATACGAAATTAAAATTCATTCCAAATTTAATTTGGGCAGCAAGAATAGGAAAAGAAAAATTTTAGGTTACAGTCTCCGCAGTCTCCGCAACTCAAGCCCACCGCTAGCAGACATTTTTCTCTTAAGACTTTTTCTCGGGCTTCCCTTCAACCAATGTGAGATATCTAATCCACCCCCTTTAGGCCCCAACATTTTCACTGACACTCGTTCCTTTCTCCAATCGATATAGGACCGCCACCAAATCTACCGCCCTTTGGGGCCTAGCGTTCTTATTGGCACACTGCCTCGTGTCTATCCCCTTTCGGGTAACAGTAAGAAGGCCGACACATCGTTCGGTGTCTGCCTCTAATACCATTTAAAGCCTTGAGGGGAAGTCCGAAAGAGAAAGTTCAAAAAGGACAATATCTACTAGCGGTGAGCGTAGGTTGTTACACAGCTCATGAACATCTCTATCAATAACACGAGGATGAAGATTCCAACTCTTGACATGTTATGCTCAGGTTGACAAATAACTTACATAAAGTTTTGACTATTTTAATGTGACAACTACGTAGCTATATGATAATTAATTAATATCGTAGGTAAATGGTTATTCAAAAATAAGTTTAGTTCGTGTTTTTATTTAAAATTTACATTCATATTTTATCATAATATATCAATTATATTTTGAGAAAATTAAAAAAAAAATTATATTTGTATAAAATTATTTTAATTAATAATTTATACAAAAACTCAACAAACAAAATAGTTATTAAGCTAGCCAACCACTTAGTACATGTGACCAAATAATTCAAGGCCCAGCTTTTTTTTCTTTCTTTCATTTAAAATTATAATAAAGTATAAAAAAACATAAAAAATAATAATTAACTTAAAAAAAAACATGAAAAATACAAAATTGCCACGTAGGTAAAAACGAAAAAATATGAAAATGTATTGTTTTATGTGTGGAATGAGCTGACAAAAAATAATACATTTTTCTAATTAATGATTGGATAGCTTTTTCTTAATGATATATTTAAATTTTTTATTAAATATTAAAATTTAGATTTAAGTAATTGTAATTTAGGCTTAATTATATTTATTTCTTCTTTACTAAGAAAAGCAAAAATAAAAGGAAAAAGAAAATTGGACCGAGGGAGAAGAAAGAGGGCGTCGAAGACAAAGAGAAGAAGCAAGGCATTTGATCGAAAATGGCGTTGCAGTGGGTGCTATTGGCTTATACGGTGGCGGTGGAGGTTGCCGTCGCCATTCTGCTGACGATTCCTTCACCCAAGCTGCTCAAGAAACGCATCGTCTCTCTGATTTCACTCATTCTTCAACCTGCACTCTTCGTCGTGCCCTTCGCCGGCTTTCAGATTCTAGGTTTTTGCCCTTTTACTTGCTGCTATTCTTCAACTTTGGTTTTTGATTGTTGTAAATCGCAACCTGGTGGCCGATGTTATGCTAATCTTGGCTGCGACCTGAGATCGGACTTTTATTTCTGAAGTTTCTGGTTGTACTGTGTAGATATATACTGGAAGAATGAGCATCGGTTGAAGTGCACATCTGAGATATGCACTGCTTCTGAGAGAGATCGATATGAGAAAACCGTAAGTACTAATCTCAAGTTGCGGTTATAATTTGTCTTATTATTTAGTTAGTGCTCAATGATGCATTAGATTGTTTTGAAGCCCGTGGATTAGATGATTAAACTGTTTAATTTCGTCAACGCTAGCAATTGTTAGAATTTTAACGGATTAGAGATTGATGAAATGTGGATGCATAGCGCAAAACTAAAGGATTTAGTAACTAACCTATTGAGGTATCGTTCAAGGATGGAGAATGCATAATTGGACCACGTTGTCTTGTCTATAGTCATGAACTCTGGTGATCTTCACAGTATTGTTTCATATTACAGTTTTCACATTCCTTATTCCTGTTGCTACCCCATGTTCCATTCTTCCATTTTCCTACTGTGCTTGATCATGATTCTACCGATGAACATTCCTTCTCGTTCAAGTGATAGAGTCCTTCAAACTTTTTGGAGAGAAAAGGATTGAAGTGTTGGAACGACTCTTTTTAGTTTATGATTCTACCCACACTATTCTATGTTGTAGTTGTTGGATGATGAAAGTCCCACATCGACTAATTTAGGGAATGATCATGGGTTTATAAACAAAGAATACTATCTCCATTGATTTGAGGCTTTTTGGGGAAGCCCAAAGCAAAGCCATGAGAACTTATGCTCAAAGTGGACAATATCATAGCATTGTGGAGAGTCGTGTTCATCTAACAGTAGTATGTGAATCTGTTAGCAAATAATATCGGTTAGCAGTGGGCTTACAGGTTTTTGCTAACATCGGTTAGCAGTGGGCTTACAGGTTTTATGATGGAGAATATCATTTTCATATGATTTAATTGGAGAATAAACAGGGTTGGGCGGTGGAGTGGAAATGATATGATGGTTTACGTCCAAATCATTAGAAAATCAAATATCGTGTTCGAGATAGTAGGATATCATCTGGATGATTAGGTAGTGGGTAGAAGTTGGTGAACAACGACGTTGGTGCCAAAGATTTGCTTGTCAAAATAAGAAGGTGGACTGTAGTGGGGTGGGTGGGTGAGTTGGAAAGAAAAGGTAAATTAGAATGGAATCGATATGGAACTCAAAATAATTGGGAATGTGTTGCAATTTCTGGTGAGGTATGAAAACATCTTTCTATATGATTATTATTTCCCTGAGAAATCCTTTCTTTTTTATATATATAAAAATATCACGACCCACAACATGGAAAGATGTTCTTTCTTTCTACGATTTGAAAACCCAGCTCTCTCTGCACTTTGCAGCATGAATCCTCAGTCACAATATAAATTGGGTTATTTTTCTCTCATATGCAATCCGGAAAACCCCACAATATTTGTGAGATCCCACGTCGATTGAAGAAGACAATGAGTGCCAATAAAGAAGTTGGGCCTCGAAGGGGATTGAAGAAGACAATGAGTGCCAATAAGGAAGTTGGGCCACGAAGGGGGTGGACTGTGAGATCCCACATCGGTTGAAGGGGGAAGAAACAAAGTATTCTTTATAAGGGTGTGGAAACCTTTCCTAAGCCGACGCATTTTAAAACCGTGAGACTAACGGTGATATGTAACAAGCTAAAGCAGACAATATCTGCTAGTGGTGGGCTTGGGCTGTCACAATATTAGTGTGGATTATTTCTCTTCTCTGCAATCTAATTAAATCCCTCACATAGATAGGTTTTCTGTTATATATGCAATCTGAAAAAAAAAAAACCCACAATGAATATGTTTCCTTATAAGCAATATAATAGGTTTCCCCCCTTCTGCAATCTATGAAAAGAAACCCAAATCCCAGTAAGGATGGCAGTAACTATGGGGGCAGGAAAAAAAAAGACAAGAAAATGGGGACAATAGGGAACTTGAACGTGCCTATGCAATAAATTCACATAAAACCACCTCAATTTCCATTCTTTGTATAAAAAAGAGAAAAAAAAAATCAACATTATTTTTGAAAAAAAAAATTGCAGGATCAATATCTCTGATCTCAACCTGAAAATGATACCCGTAGGACTGTGCTTGCTATAATGCAGTGATTGTGTGAGAACCCGCGTCAATTGGAGAAGGAAATGAGTGCCAGTGAAGACGCTGGCCCCAAAGGGAGTAGATTATGAGATCCTACATATGTTAGGGGAGGAGAACGAAACATTGTTTATAAGGGTATGGAAACCTCTCCTTAGCAGACGCGTTTTAAAAACCTTGAGGAAAAGTCCAAAAAGGACCATATCTGCTAGCATGAATTCAAAATCGTTACAGATTGCGAGGCTGCTTGTCTATCCTTTTTATCTATGGTGAACAAACAGAATTGCCTCCCCTCCCTGCTCTCTAATATGCTATTCTTTGCTCTTCTTTACTTGCTCCCAACCCTTACCAGTAATGTTTATTATACAGAACTATAAAGCTCAGAGGAACGTGATTCTATGTGTTTGTGCATGCCTCCTCTACTGGTATGATACAACGAAACCCTTTTCGGTCGAAGTTTTTTCTCGTGTCAGCTTCTTACAGTCTAAACTGCCATCTACCATATGCATGCAGGTGTATCTATCGCATTTGCAAGTATAACCAAGAGATTGAAAGATTGGAGGAGGTAGAAAAGAGATACAAAGAGCAGTAGATTTCAGGAAGTGTGAAATCCTGTTACATGTGGTAATGGTTTTGATCATTTCAATACTTGAATCTTTGTTTGTACTCGAGTATGAGAAGTATAACATTATTAGAACACCATAACTTTGCTGGTTTAGCTTGGTCAAGTTTTAAGCTCTATGGACAAACTTTTTTTTTTCTTTTTGCCTTTTACTACAACTGAAAAGCGAAGGTAGATATGATTTTGTACCTCATCATAGAGTCACTGCCGTTGGATTAATGAGAATAAATCAAATTTTTAAGTAGATGATCTTGTGGTTTTGGTTTGTGCTTTATGAAGAAATCTAGACCGTTCTAGCTTTAGTTCTCTATGGCCTTGCTTTATGATGCTCGTTTTATGGTCGGTTGCTTAGTAGAAATTATTCAGGGTCGATATGGTCGATGTGGTTGGTAGTTCTACACCGTTAGATGTAAGAGGAGGACAAAAAAAAAAAAAAAAAAAAATCTT
>NW_019268535.1:434977-513015 GCF_002738365.1 Cucurbita moschata
GGAAAAAAAAAAAAAAAAAAAAAAATCTTGTAGTTTTGGTGCGTGTAAGTGTCTCAATGTCTCAATTTCTATTATCTCACAAGTTTTATTACGAAAAATTGTCAAAAAAATATTTTCATATGGTTTCACTCCAATTAAATGTTGATTATAATTAAAAAAAAAAAAACAACATTAAGGATATATTTGGTTGAAATTTGTGAGTTTGGATTAATGTATGAAATTCTAGGTTAGAGAGGAGAGTAAAACATTTTTGGTAAGGGCGTGAAAGGCTTCTATCTAGTAGACGTGTTTTAAAATTGTGAGGCTGACGATGATACGTAATGAGCCAACGAGAATGTTAGGTCTCCAAGGGGGGTATCTAGTAGACGTGTTTTAAAATTGTGAGGTTGACGATGATACGTAATGGGCCAACGAGAATGTTAGGTCTCCAAGGGGGGTAGATTGTGAGGTTGCATGTCAGTTGGAGAGGGGATGAGGTGGATTGTGAGATCGCACATCATTTGGAGAGGAGAGGGGAACGAAATGTTCCTCATAATAAGTGTGTGGATCTCCTCGTAAATGCGTTTTAAAGCTATCAAGTTGACGATGATGCGTAATAGTCAAACATCAGTTAGAGAGGGGAACAAAAGTGAGAATTGATAGACGGTATTATAATAAAATGTAGTGGGCTCTAAATTAATTAAACTTAAAAGTGAGAATTGATAGATGGTATACTAAATAAATGTAACACTGAACACTTACAATTTTAAATTAAAATTAAAATTAAACTAACTGATTATTTTAAATTGGTATTATTTATTTTTGTGGATCCTGTTTTTTAATATTTTCAGAACGGGAATCACGAACGACATGTCGTAAATTTATTTTCAATAATTTTATATAAATAAAAAAAAAGCTGCCTTCGTGGACGGATTCGATATCCAGTTCTCTCACCCGCCATTTGGTTCCACTATTTCTTCTCTGGAACGGTCGGACCACCATCTTCGTCTAGGGTTTCGCCTTTTTGAATCGGTAAAACTCCCCATTCTCGATTCTACTTTCTATTTTCGGCGTTTATTTCCGCTTTTGCTTTCAGTTTTCTTCACAATTTGATTGGGGCATGGTTAGTACATGGTGAGAATTTGGACTGTTCTGTTTGCAGGGCTCGCATGGAAGCTGCCATGGCAAGTGTGATTGGATCTCCTGTTGGAGCTTTTGCATGCCTTAAGCCTACCGGCAGATCGGTAATCTACGGCAGTGGGCGTGGTTTTGTGTGCCTTCCGTCCCTATCGCATGTCCCTACTCGAGTAAGAATGTTTCTCTCTGTACCTTCCTCGAATTTCTTCTTCCTAATTGAACTTGATTGATTTGGAGATTTTTAATTCGATGTTTTATTTCTGAAATGGCTTGTTCTTGTTTGCTTTGGTTCTGCTATGTTTGCAGTTTTGTCATTGGACTTGTTTATTTGGGATCTTAGCGACGATTGGTATATTCTATTTAGAGAATCTGTTGATGATTTGTACTGTGATGTGTTGTGGTAGTTTTCGTTATTGGATTAAGTTTTAATTCCATGCACTGCAAAGTTAAGTTCGTTTATGATGTATCCAACGTTTGAGACATGGTAGCGAAGACGGACAAGATTATCATTCATTAGTAAACTTTTGAGAACTTTTTTTAAAAGAAATTTCACTAGATAGTATAAGTTTAATATGAATTATAAAAAATGTTACATCTTCTCAATTTGTTTCAACTACAGCATAATCGTGACTTTTTTATGGCATCTTATTTTGCATTTGAATTTGAGTTTGATTTGGATTCTGCTATTTTTTTTTATGGGTTGTGGTAGCTATGCTTTCGGGTTTCTTACTCCAAATCCTGGAATAAGAAATTGGGCTCAGGAATTAGGAGAAGCATGGAAGTTAAGGCATCAATGGATGCTCAGTCATTTGAATCAGATGATCCGATTGCGCCCCTTCAGTTGGAGTCTCCAATTGGACAGTTTTTGTCCAAAATTTTGGTTAGCCACCCTCATCTTGTCCCAGCTGCTGCTGAGCAACATCTTGACCAGCTTCAAATTGACCGTGATGCTGAGGGGAATAAGGAGACGTCTAGTTCTGGTACTGATTTAGTTTTGTACAGGTGAGTTTCCTTATCTTGCACTAATTATCTTTTCGACAAATATTAGAATGGCATAGATACTTCTCCTGTGGAAGTTTTTGTTTATTATTATATAGAGAGAGGGTGACATGGAAACATGAAAAATTTAAATGTCCTAGGTAGTTGCATTCTAGGTCCTGGTTAGACTGTAGGTCTGTAACCGTTCTCGATGAGGTATTGAGAGGATACAACTTAATAATGGCGATATGTTGGGCTGTTAGTGGATTTTTTATTACACAATAGATCGTTTCTTATGCTCCTACAGAGAAGTTATTGATTCTTAATTTTAAAGGAAATGAGAGAGTGCCTGAATATAACTGGTTTCTGCTGGCGTTTTAAACTTTTTTCTTTGCTAAACACGATTCTGGAGCAATCAAACAGCTAGATTCGAGGTGCTGTATTGATATTTTTCTATTGCTTCTGCAACCATCAGGAGAATCGCTGAGGTCAAGGAAAATGAAAGGAAAAAGGTTTTAGAAGAAATCCTATATGCTTTGGTTGTACAGAAATTCATGGATGCTAATGTTCCCCTGATACCTGCAATAACCCCTTCATCTTCTGATGTATCTGGTCGAGTTGACACTTGGGCTGCTCATTATGAGAGCTTTGAGCATCTTCACTCGCCTGAAGCTTATGAAATGATTGAGAACCACCTTGCTCTCATCCTTGGGAACAGGGTTGGTGACACAACCTCAGTAGCACAAATAAACAAACTCAGGGTCGGCCAGGTCTATGCCGCTTCAGTGATATATGGCTACTTTCTTAAGCGAGTTGACCAGAGGTTTCAGCTTGAGAAGACTATGAAAGTTCTTCCAAAAGCATTGGATGCAGAAGATGGTATAATTCAGCAAGTTGTGGGAAAGGATGTGAGACCTCCTATTGGAAAGAACTCGCCACCTGTTTCACCTCATCCTGAAATCTCTTCCTGGCCTGATCATGATGAGAGCAGCCTTGGGGGATCTGGCCAAAGTACAAAAGCTTCTAGACTGCGAAATTATGTCATGTCCTTTGACGGGGAGACACTTCAGAGATACGCAACGATAAGATCCAAAGAGGCCGTTGGCATCATCGAGAAGCACACCGAAGCATTGTTTGGCAGACCTGAAATTACTATAACACCTCAAGGAACCATCGATCCTTCCAAAGAGGAACTGTTGAAAATCAGCTTTGGAGGTTTAAAGGGACTGGTTTTGGAAGCTGTCACTTTTGGATCTTTCCTCTGGGATATCGAAAGCTATGTCGATTCAAGGTACCATTTTGTTGTGAGTTGAACTAATGTCGTATTCCTGCCTGAAGTATGTTGTACTAATACCAAATAATCCGTGCGGATTACGCTGTATATTACTACTTATGTTAAATTCTGACTGAAAAACCATAGAAATTCAGGGGAAGAGAGTTTCAGTTAGGCTTTACATGATCTTTCACAACGTACTTCAATAGAATTCAGTTCAAATTTCTTCCTTTTTCTATGAATAGAACGCTTTGATACATGTCATTGTGGCTCTCTAGTGGACAAAGTCAGTAGTTTAGTGAATTTTGTCCACTCCATTGGTAGCATTCCTGTCTTCCATCATGGTAAATTTAGGACTCCCGGGGATGGTAAAAATTAGCTGTGGGACCCTGGGTTTGATCGAAAGTCAGTCTTGTAGAGGGAAATTGGCCTCTTTGGTGTTGTAAAGGAGAAAATTTACCCATTTCCTGTTGAATTACCTGCGTTCGTTGAAGTTCAGTCACGAGAAGAGAATACAGATGGTCAAAAGTTGTTGGCTTATCTGCAAATAAATTCAATTACGTTACCACTCATCATCATTTTTGTAATTTTATATACCAACTTGTTCGTGATAAAAACTTGCCTTTTGTTATTTTCTGTGAATTATTGACTGATCTTGAGCAGTAGATTTTGAATATTCCGGTATTATTATATTATGTGGGTCATATATTTTTTAATTTTATTTATTTATTTATTACTGTAATTATTTGTTCCTTCTTCTTCTGGGCTAAGCTTGTTTGTCAATTTAACCCACATGTTTGGTCTTATGTTCTTGTTATTTGAGTTTTGATGCCAAATTGTAAAGATGGAAGGAGGAGGCAATTAAGGATAGCGGTTCTCAAAATGTTCTTCATGATGATGCTACATTAACTTTATTTTTACATTTTCATTTGCTATTATGCAATTATGTTGGTTTATCTAATTTTTGTATCTATTTTGTAACGCTCCATGTTCAAGATTTGAACTATGATCTTGAAATCAAATTAGGCACTGGGTGGCCCCAACATGACAGAACGTTACATACCTGCCTTGAAGTACTTCTAAGAGTAAATACTATCCTTGTCAAATTAGGTACTAGGTGGCCCCGACACGACAAAATGATTTATCTTCACTCACATATTTTATAAGAAAATTTTCAAAATATCAACTAATATAGAATTGCTCTAAGATAAACACGTTAACTATGAAACTTCTATGATATCAATTATTTTAGTCTTTTATATTCTTAAGATAGCTTTACTTAGTCTTTAAATTTTTTTAAATTTTAATTGTATCCAATTATATATTTTTTTTTTCAAATTGTAAAAATTTTACAAAATTAAATTAAAAATTTATGAACTATTAAATATAAAATTTAGTTTTATATCTAGATAAATTATTTTTTTAAAAAAATGTGAACAAAATCTGACTCTCTGATCCAAAGACGTGACAGCCTTTCGCTTCCTGATGTGAAAGCTCCTTCTTTCTCTCTCTCCTTTAGTTTTCCATACAAGTAAAACTTTCTTTGAAAATTAATTTTTAAGTTCTTAAATAAAGAACTATATATGTAAATAATTATTTTTCAAGCTAAAAATTCACCCACACATATTTGAATTATACTTTATTACATTTTTCTAATGATATTTTATTTCAATGTGAGCACGTTTTAAAACTATAAGGTTAATGGTAATAGATCAAATCGACTAGCAATGAGTTTGAGCTGTTACAAATGGTATTAAAGCTAGACACGGAGCGGTGTGTCAGCAAGAACGATAACCTTCCAAATGGGTAGATTGTAAGACGTTTTAAAACCTTGAAGTTGATGACGACAGACCAAAACAGATAATATCTGCTAACGATGAACTTGGGTTGTACAAAAATTTAATGACTCGGAAAAAAAAAACATTTCACTGCTAATATTTGACTCCATGAATGAATTTTAATTTTAATATATGAAATTAAATGAAAATACACACTAAAAAAATATCTAAATTTATATTATAGAAAATTTGAACCTAATCATGAAAGTACTTTAATCTAACTAAACTACAAAGTCAAACAAATATTAAAGGTGCCAATTGTGTACTTGATGAATGCACAAATTACAAAAGAAATGAAAAATAAATTAAAAGGACCCAACATAATTGAACAAATTAAAAAAATTAAAAATTAAAAAACAAGGAAAATTAACTAATTGAGGTATTTAAAAATTGACCCATTCACAAATTAAAGGTAAAAATTAAACTTTTCCTAAAAAGACAAACCCATTTTGTAAAGCAAAAACGTGTTTTGTTTTCAAATACATAAAGTGTATATATGTGTGTGTATATATATAGGTATATATATGTGTGTATATTATATAACGATATATAATTGTTTTTATTGAAAATATTTTTTTAAGAAGTATTATTTTATTTTATTTTTAAATATAAGATATAACTGTTTTCTTTCTCTTGAAGTTAAACGTTGGAATTATCTTCATACCCCATAATTATTATAAACGGGAGCGATCCCGAGGATATGATATAGTTAAGAAATGTTTAAAAGAATCGACAATCAATTTCTTGTGAGATCTCACATTAGTTGAGAAGAAGAACGAAACATTTTTTTTTATAAGAGTGAGGAAACCTCTCCCTATTAGATGCGTTTTAGAACCGTGAAATTGACGATACGTAACAGGCTAAAGTAAACAATATTTGCTAACGATAGACTTGAGTTGTTACAAATGATATCAGTTGAATAGGAAAACGAAACATTCCTTATAAGGGTGTGGAAACATCTCTAAAATAAACGCGTTTTAGAACTATGAAGCTAATGACGATATGTAACGACCATCAGATGACTGTACGTGTTGGTTTATAAAAATAACGTGACCATGTCGTAGAGAATGCATAGCCTTATCGTGATAATATGGATGAAAACCCCACAAATTACGTAATTAAAAGAAGTAATATTTACTTAACTAAGTGAGGTGTTAAAAAATTGTCCATAAAAACTAAACTTTTCCTAAAAAGAAAACCCCATTTTGTAAAGCAAAAAAAAAAGTGCTTTTCAGAAATACATAAAATTATTTTTCTACCCATATATATAATTTAGGTTGATTTTTATTTATAAATAAAAAAGGAAATTATTATTTAAACTGCTTTCTCTCTCTACTCTCTCTCTCTCTCCTCATTTTTCTTTTTATTTCAATCATAAACCAATCGATTGCAAAATCATTTAATGATCGAACCCATATTTTTTCCCTCCAAATTTACACAAAAATAAATAAATAAATTCATTTTATTATTATTATGTTAAATTAATAAAAATGCTGTTGAATTTTTAAAAAATTCATTAATATTGTTAAATTGAAAAGAAATTTTTTTAAATACCCTTAATTTTTTTAAAAAAAATTGAAAAACCCAAAATTATTAATATTTTATTGTTAAGTATTTCAAAAATAATCTTGAGCTTTAAAATTTTTTATTATTAGAATATAAACGAAGCCGTTATTACTATGTTCTGAAAAAAAAAATATGAACTTTCCAAAATTATATTTGTTGGATGAAAGTCCCACATCGACTAATTTACAGAATGATCATATAATTAAAGAATACTATATCCGTTGGTACGAGGCCTTTTGGGGAGCTCAAAACAAAGCTACGAGAGATTATATTCAAAGTAGACAATATCATATCGTGGTGGAGAGTCGCGTTCATTTAACAACAATAACATGCTTAAATTTAAAAAAAAAAATAATTTTTTTTTAAGATTTGTGTAGAAAGACGGTTTCGTCCCTATATTGATGGTTAGAAATGTGAAAATATATATACAATTTTTCCTTTAAAATGAAATATATATATAATATTTAAAATTAGGGTTTCTTTTTTTCCCTTTTAGTTTCTCTTCTTTTATCTCTGTCTATCTAGATTTCAGGTCAATGGGCCCACTATTCAATCATTGTTCTTGACAATTACACCCACCCAATTTTTATTTTATTTTTTTCTAAAAATAATATCTAAAATATTCTCCCATTATATGTTTAATTCTAACTTCCCATTTGATTTACATATATGTCACTTTTTTAGACTCCGACTTGATATCGGAGGGTATGCTAGCGAAGACGATAGGCCCTCAGGAGGTAGATTGTGAAATCCTGGAGAGGGAAACGAAATGTTTCTTATAAAAGTGTGTAAACCTTTTTCTAATTGACGTGTTTCAAAATCGTGAGGCTGACGGTGATACGTAACGAGTAAAATCAGACAATATCTACTCTCGGTGGTATCGTGCTATTACAACCACAGACAAATATGTTTTTAGAGAAATTTTTACGAGGTCACTACAATTGCTCTAAACTAAATACGTTTGACTTTGGAGTTCTAATGATTGAGTTATCGAAAAGAAAAGTGCACATTATTGATATAGATAGTAGCTGTTAATTATATCTTCAAGATTACTTTGGTTTGAATGTTGTCTCGATTCACTGAAAGGACTGATATGGTAATTCATGATTGTACGGACAGTTGAAGTGACCATTAAATACAAAAACATAACCAAATTTAGAATAATTTGTAAATTTAGTAGAGAAAGTTCATTAAAAAAATAAAAATAATAGACACACTTTTAATAAACACGTTATTCAGCTCGACCTTGACTCTGCTCAGGGTCAAGGTCTCTCAATGCAATGTCGCATCTTATCTTGTCATCTCGATCCCCATCGACATGGTCCATGTTTTGATGCCATCTTGAGTCTCGGGATGTCGTCGGTCATCACAACTTGCTCGGTCATGCGATCGAGAACGGGCCCGCATGTTGCTTATCTCATCGGAACTTCTCGAACATTTATCCATCCGGGTTCTATCGAGGTATTGGCTCTCTCATGCCCATGTCGTATCATTTACGGATACTGTGCCGGATAGCGAGTGTATGTAGCAACCTCCAACACGCAGGCTGTGGCGCATATTAGCACACCTGTGCGGCCTAGTACTATCCTTGAAAAACCTATTTCAAAGAAAGTCGCTCGAGACACTCGTCTCGGCACGCCTGCCCACACTATGACACACGCATGTGCCACAGGGTAGCTCACTTTCATCTTTAAAAGTTTTGAACTTATCGAACACAAAACTAAAAATTGAATGATCTAATGCTTCGTTCTACTCTCCAATCGAGGTGGGATCTCACAATCCATCCTTTTAGAGGCCCAACGTTCTCGTTGGCACACCGCCCAGTGTCTAGCTCTAATACCATTTGTAACAGCCCTAGCTCATCACTAGTAGATATTTCCTCACGATTTTAAAACGCATCTACACCTCGAGCACCCGAGGGCTTTACACATACTCTCTCCATTTTGCAATTCTCTCTCTCTCTTCCTCTTTTTCTTTCTTCTTTTCTCTCTCTCTCACTCTCTCTCTCTAAAGACAGCCTCTCAGCTCAGTTCTAGCTCTTATGTTCTTCTTGTTCTTCTTTGTTCTTCTTTGTTCTTCTCAAAACCAAGAACCCTTCACTAAATCCAACCATCCCAATTCAAAAACCCTCATCTTTTCAATCTCCCTTCACTCAATTTCACTTGTGGGATACATAAAAATGTTGGGGAAAGACATTAATGTTCCTGATCTATCTCTTCAAATCAGCCCTCCCAAAACCGACCCATCGACTTCATTCGATGTTCGACAACAAACTCAAACACCTCCGGTCGACACCGAGCTCTCTCTATCGAACAATTCGGTGGCGTCGGTCGACATATTGGCCGATCGGTTCCGACCCATTAGAGGAATCCCAATTTACAGCAACGGGTTGTTGTCGTCTTCTTCAACGTATTTGAATCAAACCCAAACGACGTCGTCGTTGTCGTCGTCGTCTCCTTCTTTGAATCAATTTATTGTTCAAAATCATCAAAACCCTCTTCTTGGGGTTTCGAATTTTTGGTGTAGTAATAATAATAGATCGAGATTGTTTATGCCAAGGATTCAAAGCCGACGAAATTGTAGAGCTCCAAGAATGCGTTGGACTTCATCTCTTCATGCTCGTTTCATTCGAGCTGTTGAACTCCTTGGTGGCCATGAAAGTACTTTCTCTCTCTTCTTTTTCCTTTTATCTCCCCTCTTCAAATGTTCATAATGTTTTGTACGATCAGGGGCGACTCCAAAATCAGTCCTGGAATTAATGGATGCCAAAGATCTCACACTAGCTCATGTCAAGAGTCATTTACAGGTAATTTTATTCAAAACCTACAATTTATTTTTGGATTTCAATTCAAACCCATTTCTTATTTATCTTTCTTCCTTGCAAAAAAGCTTCCTTTATTTATATATATATATATATATATATATATCACCTAGAGATCCGGAGACCTGTCTTAAATGGGATGGAGAATACCGGTTTAAATGAAAAATGAGAAGACAGTGATAAAAAAAGATTTTTTTTCCCTCGACGAGGTTAAAGAGGAATTATATTACTCATCCCCGCTCCAATTCTTACCAATTTTTTGCCCCGCTCACTTTTTTGTATCTCAAAATTAAAGCTCAAAACTAACGAATCATACGTAGAATACTGTGTAATAATATTGAAACTTGAATTTTTTGAAGTTACTATCAATATTTTTCACATTTTTTAAGAATTTATTTCGGTGAAATTCTTTCGATGAACTCGATTTTTGTGAATTTGCTCCGATCCCGCAAAAATGAACAGAGAATTTCATTAGAACAAAGATTGAAATAAAAGACAAAACAACACAAAACAGGACAATTTCTCCGTTAGAGAGAGAAAAAACAGTAAAGAAGAGAGAGAAATAGGCATCATTTCTTAATAATAGAACATCTTTAAACTCCAAATAATCACATTTTTAGTTCAATTTCCAAATGGGTCACTCAAAGTTTTGATCTTTTTTAGTGAGCAATGTTCTTATAAATCCATTATTCAGACACAAAAGCTGTGCATGTTTTTCTTTTTTTTGTTCCAAATTTCATGTCTGTCTGGTTTTCATCTTAACCAAATGCATACCTTTTTATGATGTTCTTGTCTTTCTTTCCAGATGTTTCGTACTGTTAAGAACACCGACAAACAAACAGGTTCTTCAGGTAATGAGTTTCCAATTCCTTAGCCAAAACAAACAACTCTTCTTTCGAGTTTAATAAGAATAAAAACGAAATTGTTGTTCTCCTTCACATGCATACATGATTATACATTATAATATCATCACATTTTCTAGCCTTCTATAACCTAAGAGAGAGAGACATGCGTTTAGCTTAAAACACAATCATTGCTTTCTTTAGCTCTATCTATCTTCCAAAGTCAACCAAAACCATACATATATCATACATCATCTCGAATCTTGAGCCTAGCTTCTATTCATATTTTTATAAAAGAATTGACCTAATAGCCTAACTAATCTCGACTACTCAACCCATGTCATAAAAGTTTAGTGGTGTTATATTTTTTTTTGTTTGGGTTGGATTAAATTATTGAAAAGCTGAATATTCGGTTGTAGGATGACATTTTGTCCCGACCAGTTTGGAAATAGGGTTACGACCCAATTCAAACCTACCATATTTTTAAAAATAATGAAAATATTTAACGTTTTTTAATTGATGGTAGTGATGTATTGTGACTTGTAACTACTTGATGGAGAGTTGGGTTGAGCTATGAACTCTTCTATTTAGGTTGCTCTGGTCACCGACCCGAACGATTTGAAATTTCAGATTGGTCTAAAAGATTTTTCGAACCAACCCTTGTGCACCGTTAAGTAATATTTCAAGGAGATTATCGTAAATGTTCGAACTTTTTATATAAAAAATAAATTTTTTGGGTGTTGATTTGAATTTGAATGTGAAAAATGAAATGGGTGGAAATGTGAATCAAAAGGGTATGGAGAAGAAGATTTCTTGCCTGCAACACCAACCCCACATCATGAAGCAACGTGTTTGCTCAATCATAGAAGAGGGCTTACTGCATCTTTGGAGCCTCATGTTAATGGATCCTCACCTTCCATTAATTACCACCGTAACTCTTCAAGGTTAATTTCATCTCTCTCCCTCTCTTTCTTCTTTAATTCTGTGTTTTATGTCGGTTGATAACATGTTTTTTCTTCGTCTTGAGTTATATTCATGGTCCGATGCATTATAAATAGAGATGTTCATGAGTGGTACGAGGATGGAGAAGCCTTTCTCGTTCTCCCATAATTCAGAAAGTAGGGTTAAAAAATATTTTTTCTTTTGAAAGTGTGACATCCGAGTAAATGAGAGAGATCCTTAGTCGAGTATAGTTAAAAAAGACTTTAAAGAATCGAAAGTCATTACGTATATCAACATGGTCCACCTTCCTTTTCAGTGGCCTAATCATAGAAATTTCATAGTTAAGCTACTTTGCTTGGAGCAATTCTATGTTGGATGATCTCTAGTAAATTTTCCTAAGATGCAGTGAGTAAGAACAGAACATGCTGGAATGACTCGTGTTTATTTGTGGGGACACAAAACATGCTGGAATTTTCCAAGAGATCATGTTTTGTGTCCCAACAAAACATGTTGGATGATCTCTTGTAAATTTTTCTAAGATACATGTGAGTAAGAACAAAATATGCTGGAATGACTCGTGTTTGTTTGTGGGGACACAAAACATGCTGATATGACTCATGTTTGTTAGTGGGGATAGTCACAAAGCATGTCAAAAGAACTCGTGTTGGTTTGTGGGGATATCGGGTACACAAGTACTGAATTCGGAATCCAAACCCTGGACATAGGTGACTAAAATAACTCGACTTTCCGAGTTATGGAAGCTTAGATATAATAAAATAAGGGAAAATAAAAGGGTTGGATAATGATGATAAGGTAAGTGGCATACCAGAAGTGTAGTCTTTTTCTATGTCATTTCCCCTTGAAATTAATGATAAACAGCTTTTAACATATAGTCTCACATGCAAGCATTACCCAAAAGAAAAGCATATGTTATGAAATTTGGATTTAATTTACTGCCTAACTATACTATAGTGTAATTATTGTATCCAAAATTTTCAGTATCATTGTTTATTCTAAGATTATGATTATGATAATTTGTTGTTTCAGAAGAGCATAGGAGGTAGGGTTTCCAAGAAGTACGAACGGGTTTGGATCAGAAATTAATCGAGAGGTATAAAGCTTCGTTTTTGTTTCTCTCTCTCTCGAGTTCGTATAAAGTTCTTGTGTAATTTGTGTATGCTACACGACGTTTTGTTGTAATGTAATATCGTAATTATGTATATCAACTTAACTTCAATCCGTCCCTGCTATTTATTTCAATTCACATTCTTGCCACTTATGTCACGGGTAGGGACGAGGAAGGCTCCTTTGACCCATTATTGCCACTCATGATCACTCTCATTTAGACATTTCATGCTCACCAACTTTCGTTTGGTTTGCCCGAACCACATTCTAGTGATAGAGATTCTTTTCTAATACCATTCATAACGCCTCATGCTAGAGCCATTAGATATCGAATTTGAATACGAGCACCCCATGTGGGCATGGGGCGTTACGAAAATGAGAAGCAAATGAGAATTGAGTTTTGTTTTGGTTTAAATTGCTGATGTCTTGCCCTGTATAGAAGGGAATGTTCAGCCTTATTACAGAATCAAAGGACAATGGTTGAATGGTGATGGCCAGGTGTTCTACCATCCAATGCTTTCTTATAAATTACTGCTTTTATTACTGTGATCTTTGACGGGTTTCGTACTGCTCAATCCCTTGCTTTGTTCTAGAGTCAGGACTGTTTCTGTAACCGCCTAAGCTCGTCGCAGGCAGATATTGTCATTTTTGGGCTTAACCTAGTTTTTAAAACGTGTTTGCTAGGGAGAGGTTTTCACACCCTTATAAAAAATGTTTCGTTCCTTTCTCCGATCAATGTGGGATCTCATAATCTGCCCCCTTCAGGACCCAGCATCCTCGCTGGCACACCACCTGGTGTCCACCCCCTTTCGGGGCTCAGCGTTCTCGTTGGCACACTGCAGGGTATCTGGCTTTGATACCATTTGTAATAGCCCAATCCCCACTGCTGATCGATATTGTCTCTTTGGATTTTCCTTTTCAAGCTTCTCCTCAAAGTTTTTAAAACTCGTATACTAGGGAGAGATTTTCACACTCTTATAAAGAATGCTTCGTTCCTTCTCTAACTGACGTGGGATCTCACAATCCACCCCCTCGGGCCTTCGGGCCTAACGTCCTCGTTGGCACTCGTTCCTCTCTCCAACCGCGATATGGGATCTCACAATCCACCCCCTCCAGAGCCTAGCATACTCGCTAACACTCGTTCCTCTCTCAAATCGACGTGGGATCTCACACTTTCAATAGCCTTGATCTGCAAGTACTAAGGTGCGTCGGTTGGTATCGTATATAAGAGAAAGACTGCATTTATGAGTGTTCTGTTCCTCTTCTTCAAGCCAATGGCGATCTCACATTTGAGAGAGTGTCAACGTGCTAACAGAGTTCGTAGCTCCATAGCGAAACTAGTCACTGGCTTTCCTACCGACCGAAGGTAGTCAGATTGACCATAAAATCAAAAGTTCGAATCCCTCCACACGAACCCACAAGAGTAGTTACCATGAAGAGAATCTTTTTCCTTAATGGATGAGAGCCACTTACTAGTAGTCCAAAGTGCACAAAAGGGAGAATAAAGGGGTCTTACAGAAAACTAAAGGAATTTACAAGTAAGCTTCCCCCTTAACTTTATACACAAATAAAGAATAAATTCAAAAACAACTGAGCAAACAGCTTAAACCAGAAGCTGAAGATCTCAAACTGTAGCAATAACTGCATCCAGCATCTGTTCAAATTCCAAGCTATCTAAAAATATGATCAGGAATCTCATTGAGTGGAACTACAAGCTAGCAGATGCGTTTGAAACCGTGAGTCTAATGGTCATACGTTATGAGCCAAAGTAGACAATATGGTATTAGAGTCAGACACTGAGCGGTGTACCAACGAGGATGTTGAGCCCCCAAGGGGGTGAATTGTGAGATTCTATATCGATTGGAGGGGGAAACGAAGCATTCCTTACAAGGGTGTGAAAACCTTTCCCTAGCAGATGCGTTTTAAAATTGTGAGTCTAACGACGATACGTTACGGATCAAAGCAGACAATATCTGTTAGCGGTGAGTTTTGATTGTTATAAATGATATCATAGCTAGACACTGAGTGGTGTGCCAACGAGGAGGATGGCCCCTAAGGGAGGTAGATTGTGAGATCTCATATCAGTTGGAAAGGGAAACGAAGTATTTCTTATAAGGGTGTGAAAACTTCTCCCCAACAGACGTGTTTTAAAACCGTGAGTCTAATGGTAACACGGTACATGCCAAAACGGACAATATTTGCTAGCGATGGGCTTGGATTGTTACATTGAGACAATGTTTTTGCTTTGTTTCCTTTTATACCTTAGTTTATAAGAAGAGATAAAGGGCATCAATTTGCAGACATATTCCTGTTGGATTTGCAAGCTGGAAGGCTGTCTTGTTTGAGTGTTTCATTTGAGATTGGTTAGTGATGTGAATATGTGTTTTATGTCTGGTTTTGTGCTGTCTTTTTCTTTTGCATAATTGGTTAAATCTTATTGCTTTTTGTTTCAGGATGGAAGCCCTCCTTGGATTCCTCACTTCTCTCACCCCTTTCTTTTTCTTCTTCTTTTTGTTCTTTTTTAATGCTTCGAAGTAGGATTCCAATAAAGTCACTCCTTCTGTAAAATAAACCAAAAAGTAAATTTAAAAAAGGCATATCTGAATTTCTAAGCTCAAGAAATTATTGGCGACTCGTAACTTCTGGATAAGGGTAAAGGTCAACATCGGTATCCTAGTAACTGGTAGGCACAAGAACCACTCCTATACGGGGCTTATTAGAGAGTCGTAAGAATCTATCCATATATGTACTATGAATTGAAATTATGACAAGATCATGTCTCATTTATATATATATATATATGTATGATTTGAAATAATGAGAAGGAATAATAAAGAGTTGACTAGATTAAGCAAGGTTCTCGAGTGTACTTACGGTAAGAGATAAGCTCAGATGAGCTTATATGACAAGAACCCATTATTGAAATGAGCGTAGAGGAGCTAATTACGAAAAATGATGAGCTCTGATGAGCTAGTTTATACGAATCGTATGATGAGCTCAAACGTGCTAATGGAACCTAGTTTGCCACCTTTGAAAAAATATATAACTTCAATACATATGACTTAAGAATGATTAAGAGTTTACAGATAAACTACTTACCGATTATCTTTATATTTTATTTTTTCATCATACTACTTACTATTGTCTCGGGTGATGTATACACAAGCCTCCAGCCTCGTTTTAAAAAAAAAAACATTTTATTCTTGATAGGTATAGACGCGATTTTGGCAAACAATTATATACCCTCAAATGAGTTTGGAACAAGCATACAACCACAAACAACACGCTCTAGAAAAACATGACTATGACATCTGACATGCGACCATAGATAACACGTCTTGGACAAGCATAACCATGACACGTCTCAAATCATTTCTCTAAGCTTGATTGAATCCTTTCTAGAATAAGAATACGTTGAGATCAAATAATTTGTAACATTGCATGTACGTTTTCATAATGATAGTATCTTTTCGAGTTCAAAGACTAAATAAACTGTAACCGTCCAAATTCACTGTTAGCAGATACTGTCTTCTTTAGGCTTTCCCAACATTTTCCTCTCGAACCAATGTGGGATCTCACAATCTATCCCTTTCAGGGCCTAACAATGGGTGAGCCAATAAGCATATTTGAACAAGTGGCTCTAAAAACTTCAAGAAAAGAAGAAGAAGAAACAAAAAAAAAGATGATGAGACTGATATGACAGTAAATGTGTGGAGGTTGAAAGGGATATAAAGGGAGGGATAGGGGTTGGGACTGTATGTTTGTGAGAGCCCTGAGAATGACCACTGAGTCTATGATTAACTCTTGTTGGCCCCATCCTCTTAGTGGCACTGAAAAACATGGCACTTTTTCCATTTCTATTTATTTGCAAACCAACCCCTCATAATATTCAGATTTTGCAGATTTTGCAGATTTTCAGATTTCAGAATAGTCCTTTCTTACTTTTCCTTTTCCTTTTCTCTCTCTCTATTTCTTTTTAATTCTGCTCTGTACCCTTCTTTAATGCTCTCAACAGACCATCATTTCATCTCCCTAATGGAAACTTTCTTCTAACTTCTTCAAAATTCCAAAATTTGTACTTTACTCCATATCACTCCGAGAATTCGATTAGATTAGAATTGAGAACAATCCGTCTGTGGGTTGACTTTTTTTTGTTTGGTCAACTCTACCATCCCAACCTAACTCTATTTGACATTTATAACTGATATTAGTGGTGCATTGTGACTGGTAAATGTTTGATATTTGATAGTATGTGGAAGTTTTTTTTCAACCTAACCCATGAACACCGTGCGGATTGATTTACCATCGAGAGGTAAAAAAACGAATAGTAATTTGTTTGATTAAAAAGGGGAGAAGGGTAAGCAAACATTCAAGTTTTGTGCAATGGATGAAAGTGTTGCCTACAAACTTGGCAAGTGATTTGAAGGATGGTGGAGTTGATTTTGTTGATGGCATGTTCTTTCAAAGCAAGAGCTCTTTGTAGCTCAGCTTGAGCTTGTTGTCTCATTCTCTTGGCATTGGCTAACTCCTTCTCAGCCAATTCAATCTGTTTCTTTGCTTCATTTCTTGCTTCTTCAGCCACTGCCTTCTCTTCCCTTGCCACTCTCATTCTCTCTATAGCTTCTTCTTTCAGCTTCAATAAATTCAACCCATTTCCAATTTGTTCATCAAAATTCATTTGGTAATGATCTTTTTGTTCATTTTTGTCACCATAATTGCAAGACCCAATTGAAAGCTGCAAATGGGTTGAGTAAATTTCATGTTTTTTTGGAGAAACTGAAACTTTAATGGAATTTGAAGAGGTTGAAAGTTGAAGGTCCAAATTTTGATGATGGGTGATGAGTTTTTGGGGAGTTTTTGGTGTGTGGGTTTGGTTTAAGAAGCTGAAATTTGTATCTGAAGAAGGAGTTGGAGTTGGGCTTGAAGCTGTTCTTGATAAACAAGGTGGTGGTGGTGGTGGTGGTTGTAAAGATGCCTCCTTTTCTGGTTGTTGATGATGACCCAATTTGCAACTATCTTGATGCTCTATGAAACTCTCCACCCTAAATCAAAACAAAACCCATTATTCAAAATAAAAGTATATAGAAATGAGAGCCCTCCAAAGACAAAAAGTTGATATCTTTTCGTTAGAGGTATTCATGGGTTGAGTTGAGTCGGACCTAGAAAGAAAGAAAGTTGATATCTTTTCGATAGAGGTGTTCGTAGGTTGAACTGGGTCAGTTGATATCTTTTCACTAGAGTGTTCATGGGTTAAGTTGAGTTAGAGTCGTAGGTTCTCTAGACCCAGAAAAAAAGTTGATATGTTTTCGCTAGAAGGCGTTCGTGGGTTGAGTTGGGTCGAAGCCGTAGGTTTTTTAGACCTAGAAAGAAAGAAAGTTGATATGTTTTCCTTAAATGTGTCCATGAGTTGAGTTGGGTTAAGTTGAGAATTTTAGGAAAACTCATTAACCAGCCTAACCCAAATAAATTCATACCCGTAATCAAGTCGGAATGGGTTGGCTTGGGTTCTTGTCATGTCACCCCTAGTTTTAGCAATAAAATAGTGTTTAAAACTAAACCCATGTTATATATTCCCTTTAAAAAATGAAAGATTTAATGTAACACTGAAAACCCATTAAAAGTTTGATCTTTTCTTGTGCGTTGAATTTAAGGGGAGAGGGAGAGGGAGAGGGAGAGAGAGAGAGATGGGTCAGAAAAGAATAAAAGAGGGTAAAATACCTTGAGAAAACTCGACCACAGTCACATGAATGGCCTCTAGTCCCACACGTTTTGAGATGAGCTTTGTAATCAGATTGAACAGCATACCCTTTAGAGCATTTTTCACATACCCATTGCTTATGGTTACTATGTTTTCTTCTAAAGTGTTTCTTAATTCCCACCAAATCCCCCAAAGCATGAGTAGGGTTATGATGTAAGCAGCTCGGTTCCGGACAAACAAACACCCGTTTACGCGTCGTCGTCGTCGTCGTCGTCTCAGTCCTCTTCAACAGCTTCCACGGCACCTTATGTCGACGCCGATGCATTTGTAGATTCTGATCTCTCTGAAAACCCTGATGACATATTTCACATACGTAACTATCTGATTCCAATAGGGTTTTCGGAGAGAGAGAAACCACCTCGGCATCTGGGTCTATAAAACATAGCTCAATTAGTCAAAAACATAGCTCAATTGGTCAAAAACACTGAAAATTCAATCGAATCGAGATACGAAGAGGATTTACCAGGAGTGCCCGCGGGTCGTCTTTTTCTTTTGGAATTGGTTCCATTGGTATGAAAGCAATTAGACAAAGGGTCAAGAGAGGAGAGATCAGCCACCATGGGGGGAAAAAGGTGAGGTTTTCATGAAAGGGTTTGAAGATTAAAAGAGGTGGGGGAAGAGAGAGAAAGAAGAGAGAGAGAGAGAGAGAAGGAGAGGGAGAATGGGACAATGCTTGAGGGATTCATCAGCTTTTGTGCTTATAAATTAATGGGCTTTAAAAATTACAGCTTTATGGATCAGCTTTTTCCATCCCTCAGCTTTATCCCAACCTTTCTTCCTCTCTTTACTTCTTCCAACCATCTTCACCACATGTAGTTATTGAGTTTCTTCAAATCAACTTTTTAAAAGGAGAGAAGAACAAAGGGTTTTAACTCATAAGGAACCAAAAAAAAACAAAGTATTTGCTATATATATATATATATATATATATGTTATATAGAATAGTGTATGTGTGTATGTATCTTTACATTGTTTTTTAGTTCAATATTATATTTGCGTCGTAGAGCTTGGGCCGAACACCGAGAAAGTTTAAGAGTGATGGAGAAACCTAGAATATGTCGGTCGAGGATGGGGATAAGCTTGCTAGCTTGTGACGGGTCGAACAGTGAGAAAGATTAAGAGTGATGGAGAAACCTAGAATTTGTCGGTCGGGGATGGGGATAAATTTGCTAGCTTGTGAAGAAATAGGCTTATTCCACTAGATAAAAAAAAAAATTCAATCGGAAGATCAAGATTTGAACTTCTAATATTGACATGGCTAAGTTAAGGGCATGGCTCTGATAATATGTTAAGAATCTCGGATCTCCACAATGATATGATATTTTCTACTTTGAGCCTTTGACATGGCTAAGTTAAGAACATGACTCTGATACCATGTTAGGAATCTCAGTTAAGGGCAGGGCTCTGATACCATGTTACGAATTTCTGGATCTCCGCAATGGTATGATATCGTCCACTTTGAGCCTAAGTTTTCATGGTTTTGCTTTGGGCTTCCCCAAAAGGCATCATACCAATGGAGTTGCATTTCCTTACTCATGTCTGTGATCATCCCCTAAATTAGTCAATGTGGGACTCTCTCCCAACAATCCTCCCCTCGAACAAAGTACACTATTATAGAGCCTCCCCTGAGGTCTATGGAGCCCTCAAACATTAAAACCGTGAGTCAAAGATGATGTATAATGAGTCAACGCGAACAATATTTGCTAACGATAGAGTTGACAATGATACGTAACAAGTCAAAGCTGACAATATTAGAAGTTGTTACGGTATATATAATATATACCGGTTCAAATGGTATTGATTTTTTATACCTACCTTAAATTTCTATTTTCTTGTCAATCCCTAAAATTTTAAAGCTCTTGATGTTGACCCCTCAACTTGTACAAAATTTCATTTTTGATCCTCTTCTCGTTTCTTTAAGATATTGTAAACATGGTGTCGTACATTTATTATGCCATATTACTACTTTCACAATAAAGATATAAATGCATGGAAGTTAGAGAAGGGCTAAAATTGAAATTTCACACCATTAAAAAACAAAATAAACATTTTTTTTTATATAATTTTTATTTAAATATTATGTCTCAAAGTTAAGACATATATGGAAACATTTTTTTTAAAAAAAAAAAAAAAAAAAAACTTGAATTTGAAATATGTGGGAAAAAAAAGAGGGGAAAAGACGAAAATAGCCTCAAGTTTGGAGTTAAAAGTAGGGTTTGTTTTATCCACAGGTTAAGTAGGAGCAGCTTTTGTAAAGGGTGAATCAGGTGGTGGCGGGATGAAAAGTCACCTTCCAGGGGCATGGTGGTCAATATCATCATAATTATTTATGTGTGTAAGATTCATAGTCTTTCTTTTTCCACATGCATACAAAAGAAACAAGTTAAAATAAATAAATTCAGGCTCCAAGTCTGGCCAGTAAATCATAATTTTTTATTTTTTATTTTTAACTCAAAATCAGAGGCTAAGGATTACTTCCACTCAACAACTTTAATTTAATATATTTACTCATAAATAGTTGAAATTATTTTTTATTTTATTGAAATTAAAATAAAAAGTGCAGCGGAAGATTATAAATCTGGTAGACTTCCCTAAAAAGCCTCATATCCAAGGAGATGTATTCCTTTACTTATTTGTATTTTTCACTTATAAACTCGTGATCTTCCACTAAATTAACCAATGTGGGACTCACAATCCTCCCCTCGAACAAAGTACACTATAAGCCTCCCATTAATCGAGACTCGACTCCTTTCTCTAGAGCCCTCGAACAAAGTACACCATTTTTCGACACTTTAGTCACTTTTTTACTACACTTTCGAGGCTCACAATCTTTGTTCGATATTTGAAGATTCTATTGTCATGACTAAGTTTAGGGGATGGCTCTGATACCATGTTAGGAATTACGACTCTCCGCAATGGTATGATATTAATATTGTCCACTTTGAGCATGTTTTGGGCTTCCCTAAAATGCCTCATACTAATAGAGATGTATTCATTTACTTATAAACTCATGATCATTCCCTAAATGAACCAATGTGAGACTCACTCCCAACAATCATCAACACTCCATTGGTATTGGTACGAGGCCTTTTGGGGAAACCCGAAGCAAAGCCATGAGAGCTTATGTTCAAAATGGACAATATCATAGTATTGTGAAGAGTCGTAATTACTAACAAAAAGAATGTTAAAAGATCCCAAACGAACCATAAAATATTTTTTTTTAAATGTGGGAAAACTTTTATTTATTTTTTATTCCGAAGAAGTGAGATTGTTTATTAAAAATAATTGAAATTATTTCTTCATTTAAAATTACATATTTGTTATAATAACCAAAGCCGCCCCTTGGTAATCATTACGAGTACTATTTTTGGGAAGAAAAATGGGCCAAAATTTAATACTGGCCGGTCAGTCACTCCTACGACGGGCAGCTAGGGGAGAACAGAGAATGTAACTAATAATGAGGTACGGGCAAGGCACAAAAGCAAACCCGGGCAGTAATTTAAATATTAGTTTCACAATTGGAATTGGCCGTCAGATGGTGGTGAAAAATAATCGTACGGTGTAAAATGGCCGATCGTTGATCGAACCTTGAGACGGTCTAGATTGTGCCATGTGGTACATCCTCAGCCATGATAATGAACATTGATTGAATCTGGTCCGTTACCTGAGGTTGAATCTGAGCCATATGATTTTGGAGAAGAGAGCTCGGCCTTTTGATCGAATCAAGTGCACCGAAGAATTGTGTGAGAAAAACACTTGATCAAAACCGAGATAATGTCAGCTTTTTATTGAATTATTGATTTTAGTAGTGATGATTTGAGCTCACCAAATTTAAAATAGGCATGCCGCATCTAATTAAAATAAATGCCAAATCTTGATTTCTTCTTCGGGATACGTTTATTATTGAATGCTCATAACTACGGTACTTTAATTTTTTAATTAAATTATTTATTTACAATTAATAATTAGGTTTTTCAGTCAAAGATTAAAAACCTATAATTATAGGTTCAATTTTTTATGTCTTTTTGAATTAAAATAGTAACTAAAAAAAATCTAAAAACATTTAATTTACCATTAAATTATCATATAATTTGCAGGATATATTTAATTGTCTAGGCATATATTTAAAATATAGAAAATAAAATAATTATAAATTAAAATAAATATATACGTGAGGGTTGGATTGGATTGATCGAGTTTTCTCGATTCACTGAATTGAGAATCTCTATTTAAATGGGAAACGGAGGAAAGAGCTAGGAGTTTTTTCCGTTGGTTAAACGGGAATGAGGACGAAAAATATAATTCTTATCCTCGTCTCACCCCAATTATTTATTTTTATTATAAGTAAATTGTTGATCAATATTAATATTAAGATTTCATTTTATATTCGTTAAACTAAATAAAAAAAACGTTAATCCTTTTGTTTCGTGACGTTTGTATCATAATTGATCGACCTAAATTAATCGGCTTTATAAAAAAAATATTAATCAAAACAAATATTCAAATGACTCAAGGCCTTGGGCCAAGGTTTGGTTGGTGTCTATTATTGAGATCATAGTCACATGGGCCAAATCTTCTAATATTCTATATCATATAAAATAATAATTGATAAATAAAAGTTGGTAGGGTTTTATATTACATTTTTATTCCTTAAAAATTATATATATTTTTATATATATACACGTATTATACAGTGATAATATGCATGTGATATCCCACATAAATTGGAGAGGAGAACGAAACATTTCTTATAAGAGTGAAAATCTCTCTTTAAAATTGTGAAATCGACGATGATACATAACAGGTCTAAATAGACAATATTAACGACTAATTATAAATCATAATTAAGGAGTATTACAATCTCATTTATAAAACCTTTAAAAAAAATTTAAAAAATGGAAAATTGCTCTTAAAGTTGGAATCGTGACACGTGGAAAGAAACAAACCATGTGAGAGTGCAGAGACATTTCTTTTGCATTAAAAAAAAAAGTCGAAAGCTATTTTTTTAATAAATAAATAATAATAATAACGAATGAAGAACATAAAAAAGCTCACTACTTTATTTTAAAAAATTATTATAAATAACACCTATATAGTTCCCAAATTTATAAAGCAAAACTTTATGTTTTCAAATTAATTTAGAACTAATTTATTTTATTTTCCAGCTCATTTTATCTTTTCGTCCCATCGAATTTGTGGTAATTAGTGATTTAATATAGTATAAAGGTACAAGACATTAATTCGAACATCCTGTAAAACAATTTTTCTCCCTAATTAATATTGAATTTTACATCGATGATCTAAATTGTTCGGGTCATTTATTCAATTTTTTATTAACATCTAACAATAAAATTAGGTGAAACCCGTGAATCAACTAAACTCTTAAAGCTTTTATTTGAACGTAACTCATTACTTAATAGAAACTCCATCAGATGCATAACCAATAACCAAAGGTTATAAAATACAAAATATTTGCATGACTTAAAATGAGCTTGCTATATACATAGATGGAAGTAAAGGCTTGTTTGATCAAAGCTTTGTTGGTGATGGGCAACAAGACAGTTCCTCCATTGATGTAGCTCAATAAGCCTAGCAAGATAGATCTTTTATGTTGATTATATCGTGATTCGCTAGCATCAAAAAGCTCAAATTCTCTCTTGGTCACCGGAGGATGACGGTAGTCTATACGTGCGAGTAATCCGAATCTGTGGCGAAAACAATTATCAAGTGCCCATAAAGAATAATTAACCAAATCATATCGTTCTTCTATTTCAACTCAGAAGCATCTTTATGTAGATGCAAGGGAAAGCAATAAACGTGATTAGCATATAACTAAAGTAAAAGTCAACCTGTGTAACAGCCTAGATTCACCGTTAGTCGATATTGTCCTTTTTGGGCTTTTTTTCTGGGTTTCCTTTCAAGGTTTTAAAACGTGTCTCTAGGGAGAGGTTTCCACACCCTTATAAAAAAAATGTTTCATTTCCTTTTCCAACTGACGTGGGATCTCACAATTCACTCCCTTCGTGATCCAACGTCCTCGCTGGCACTCGTTCCTCTCTCCAGTCGACGTGGGATCTCACAATCCACCCCCCTTTCATATTCCAGCGTCCTCGCTGGCACACCATCCAGTGTGATGTGGGATCTCACACAACCTAAGCATAGCTTAATTGGTTAAGACCTATACCCTCGAACAAGATATCAAAAAGCTTAATGAAAGTTTAACCACCAATTCATAAGAGAACATTCATCATCGTGTTCTTAATTCTTCTATTCTCTCCATTCATCCATCAATACTTAGCATAATTAGTTTTACCTTTAATATTGTCCATGCCTCCCTCTCACTTCACTTTATTGTTCTTCCTTTATCCTCTTATTTGTAATGCTTTTTAAGTTCTATAATACACTAGAAACTTGCAATAGCTGGAGCTCCAAGGTCGAGTGGGTAGTGTTAGATGAACACGACTCTCCACAATGGTATGATATTGTCCACTTTGAGCATAAGCTCTCATGGCTTTGCTTTGGGCTTCCCCAAAAGGCCTCACACCAATGGAGAGAGTATTCTTTGATTATAAACTCATGATCATTCCCTAAATTAGTCGATGTGGGACTTTCATCGTCCACCATAAACCCATGATCATTCCCTAAATTAGTTAATGTGGGACTTTCATCATCCACCAACTGGTAGTAGGGTTATTCTACTTTTTTCGTAGCCATGTCGAAGCTTCTAATAACCGGAGCATTTTGGTTAGTTGATATACTAGGAACGAGACTAAGGGTGTGTTTGGATTAACCTCCTCAAAGATTTTAGATGGCCAAATGTAACAGCCCAAGCCAACCGCTAGTAGATATTATCTGCTTTGACCCGTTATGCATCACCGTTAGTCTCACGATTTTAAAACGCACTTGTTAGGGAAAAGTTTTCACACCCTTATAAGAAATGTTTCGTTCCCCTCTCCAACCGATATGAGGTCTCACAATCCACCACCCTCAGGGCCTAGCATCCTCGCTAGCACACCGCCTGGTGTCTGACTCTAATACCATTTGTAACATCCCAAGCCCAACGCTAACACATATTGTCCTCTTTGGGCTTTCCCTTTCGGGCCTTCCCTTTCGAGCTTTCCCTAAAAGTTTTAAAATGCATTTGCAAGGGAGAGATTTCAACACCTTTATAAAAAAATGTTTCGTTCTTCTCTCCAACAAATATGGGATCTCACATTTTATATATAAAAATGTTTAAATTAAATAGTATATCAAATTCACCCGAACTCTCAATCGAAGAAAAGCATCAAACGTTCGGGTTCATTCATTTTATTGTGGATGGTTTGGTTAGTAGGCTCTACTATAGAAACTGCCAATTTAGACCATTGAACCTAATCACAGCCTTAATATCTAATCATGCTCGAACTGAGATTATGAATGATGAATCCAACCACAGGTAGGCAAGAGAAGGTTACCTGTGCAAAAGCATAAATTGCTCGTAAAATTCTAGCATAATCAGTTCCCATCATCTGAATGACCATATCCGCCAGAAATGTTCCCCAAAACCTGAATCAGAAACAAAAAACCTGATCACACGTGTATACCGAGCACATATGTTATCGAGTCAAGACCGGGCCACGTTTGAGCACGAAAAAAAGAAATTAGGTCATCATCTACGAACGTAAATACAAAAAACACTTGCACCCAAGTGTAAATGAAGATATTATTTTTCTTTTTGATACTGTGAGTGTTTAGGTCAAGCTTGCTCGGGTCTCAATTATTCTCATAAGACAACTACTTAACCGTATCAGATAGTAAATCCCAAGTAAGTGGCTACTGTATCAACCCAAGCCCACTGCGAGTAGATATCGTCCGCTTTGACCTGTTACGTATCCCATCAGTCTCACAGCTTTAAAACGCGTTTGCTAGGAAGAGGTTTCCACACCTTTATAAAAAATGTTTTGTTCCCCTCTCCAAGCAATATGGGATCTCACAAGTCACCCTCCTTGGGAGCCCAGCGTCCTCGTTGGCACATAGCTTGGTGTCTGACTCTGATATCATTTTTAACGGCTCAAGCACACCGCTAGCAGATATTGTCTGCTTTGGCTCGTTACGTATCGCCGTCAGCCTCATGGATTTAAAACGCGTCTGCTAGGGAGAGATTTACACACCCTTATAAAGAATGCGTCGTTCTCCTCTCCAACTGATGTGGGATTCACACCCACCGTGGCTTGAACCCGTCCTCTTATAGGGAGAGATTGAGAAAGTTTGAAGGCATAAAATAAATTCATAAAGTGAATGGCAGAAGAGGTAATTACATTGGGCCGAGCAAGGTCATAATGCTTCTAAAACCAAGATATCTTGAAGCAGCACCTGCAAGACCCTGTCCCAAATTGGAAGAAATAGATATCTCAATCTTACTGCATGCCGATGGGCTAAAACTAAAATAGCTTCCATTCAAAGAGCTGTTGTAATGACCATTATGCGGGTCAGAAGGTGTAACAACCCGCTTTTCGAGGGACTCGAGCCACGGACCGTTACTCAATGATAGAAGGCTTGAAAACGTTGTAATTATACACCATTATAAATCTATCATTGATGCATTGGAATTGAGAACAAAAATATACGATTACCTTTTGGGCAATGAGCAAGGCGACTCTCGACTCGAGATTGGCTGCAGCTAACTGTCCACCCTAAGAAGTCAGGAAGGTAAAGAATAAAGGTGTAAGGGATATGATTATGGTTTGTAAAACGAAAGAATTGGTCGATGTTTAAACGATTATGGCTTCAAAAGTTTGCATGATTTGCAGGCAAAGATAATCTTTTCAGAAAAACCTCGATGTTCTAAAAAATATACGTTCCTTATTCCAATCGAAAAAAATACTATCTGGCCAGAAAACAACGATCATATAGAAAAGTCGAGCCGGAAAGCAGAACTTCCAGGTAGATATCAATTGGACAGCAAGAGCATGACAAGCAAGGGACATTCTTGGTTGCTTTAGGTAGTTCTTGTAACAGCTCAAGCCCACGGTTAGGTGGTTCTTGTCCACTTTGGTCCATTAAGTATCGTCATCAGCCTCACGGTTTTAAAACGCGTTTACTAGGGAGAGGTTCATTCCCTTCTCTAACCGATGTGGAACCTCACAATCCACCCCCCTTGGGGCCCTGCATCATCGCAGGCACACCGCCCGGTGTCTGGTTCTGATACCATTTGTAACAGCCCAAACTCACTGCTAGCAGATATGGTCCACTTTGGCCCGTTACATATCGCTGTCAACCTCACGGTTTTAAAACACGTCTACTAGGGAGAGGTTCATTTCCTTCTCCAACCAATGTGGGATCTCACAGTTCTATCTATAAACAATGGTATTTATTCCTAGGTCCAAATGTATCGAGAATACTTTAGATGTTTTCTTTAGTATCCGTGAATGTTCGGGCCAATTTACGCAGACCTCGACTACTCTCACTAGACAATTGTACGACCCTACTACATTTTAGATGTTACTGAGTACCTTTTTAATGATTTCCTTCTTAATTTGATAGTTGGCCGCTTCTCGAAACATCTTCCCAGATAAAGACCTAGCAAACTGCAACAAAACTAATGCTTCTTGAGAAGAAAAAAAAAATTCAGAATAAAACAGGATAACCATATTCTTACCACTTGAAACATTTTAACCACGGTTATCAAACTACCGCCCTGTCAAGAGAAAGACAAAGATGTCAGTAAATGCAATGGCGTTCGACGTGAAGCGAAACGTGCCATGTGCAAAACGAGCTAATAAAACCGATACCTTTAATATCAAGGATGGCAGGTCAGACGCTCCATCAGTGGCTGCTAAAGTTTGCACCTTCCACTGATTGAGACCAAGTTGTAGACTACCTTCAAGGTTAGACTGCCTCACTGATTCTTCACTACATGGGAAAGGGCAAATTTTTCCATCTTACCAACATACACACACAAAAACATGCACTTGATTTATATATAGATATAGAACTTCATTATATTGAATAGATTATAAATCCAGAGCGATCAAAGAAACGTAATATTAACCGGGTTTTAGTTGTTCAGGTTCATTTATAGTTACAAATCCTTGAATCAAGAGTCGATATGATCATCTAATCCAGTTCATCATTGTAGAGCACAATCGCCACTTTGTTCACTTTCTACATGCGAGATCCCACATCGATTGGAGATGGGAAGAAAGCATTATTTATAAGGGTGTGAAAACTTCTCCCTAACAGACGCGTTTTAAAAACCTTGAGAGGAAGCCCGAAATGGAAAGTCTAAAAAAGAAAATATTTGTTAGAGGTGGGTTTTAGCCGTTACAAATGCTATCAAAGTCAGGCACTGGTCAGTGTGTCAATGAGGACGCTGAGCCCTGAAGGGAGGTGGACACAAGGCGGAATACCTGTAAGAACCCTAGGTCCCGAAGGAAAGTGGATTGTGAGATCCCACATTGATTGGAGAGGGGAACGACATCGATTGGAGAGGAGAACGAGTGTCAGCGAGGAAGTTGAACCCTGTAGGAGGGTGAATTGTGAGATCGTACGTCGGTTGAGGAGGAGAACTAAGCATTCTTTATAAGGACGTGGAAACTTCTCCCTAGTAGACACATTTTAAAAACCTTGAAGGGAAGCACGAAAGGGAAAACCAAAGAGGACAATATCTACCAGCGGTGAGTTTGGGGGAAAACCTAAAAATGACAATATCTGGTAGCGGTGGGCTTAAACTGTTGCACTACATTTAGTAGCAAGCTTCCTAGAAATACTGTTTGATCGACGCATTTTTCATTTATTACGACTCCTAAAACTTAAATTAAATGTTCGGTTACTAATAAATATATGTTTGGATCAACGTAACCAGCGATCACCGATCGAGCTATACCAACACATCTAGATTTTACAAACTCAAATGATCAAATCTAAGTACCTCGAGTATTCCTGTAACAAATGAAGAAATATTTCTGCTTCAAGGTCTTCGGAAGACAACTTAGTTGAGCAAGGAACGTTTAACTTTTTTCTCACTGTAAGCAAGACATCTCTATAAGATGGTCTCCAACCCCTTCCAAGAACAACATATCAAATAAATTCATATAATTGAAATGCAACTCGCATAAGAACAATCAGCATAAAGTTCTTAATTTCAGCCTAACAGCAATATGAACTATGCATAAGTTCTAGTTTGGCATTACGAAACCTTAATGTCGACCGGGCATCGGCTGCAAGGTATAAGAATCGAGACTCGAGCGTTGAAATAAAATCGTCTCTCTCTTCAAGGTCTTCCTCAATCATAGCATAGTCAGTTTCGCCATGGTTCGTAATCGATTTCATCAAAGGGCTGAAGTAACTGCACGTCGTTAACATAAAGATCAGCCTCCTGAAACTAAACTCGAAATATAAAACCTAAGATACACGAATTCCAGCTAAAAATACTTCTAAACAGTTGTAACAGTCCTAGCCCACCGCTAGCGGATATTGTCCGCTTTAGCCCGTTACGTATTATTGTCAGTCTCATAGTTTTAAAGCGCGTCTGCCAGGGAGAGGTTTCCACACCCTTATAAGGAATGCTTCGTTCTCCTCCCCAACCGTTGTGAGATCTCACAATCCACCACCCTTAAGGGCCAGTGTCCTCGCTGGCACACCGCCTAGTGTCTAGCTCTCATGCCATTTGTAACAGCTCAAGCCTCGTTACGTATTGCCATCAACCTCACGATTTTAAAACGCGTCTACCAGGGAGAGGTTTCCACACCCTTATAAGAAATGCTTCGTTCTCCTCTCTAATCGATGTGGGATCTCACAATTCACCCCTTGGAGGCCAGTGTCCACGCTGGCACGCCGCCCGGTGTCTAGCTCTAATACCATTTGTAACAGCTCAAGCCCACTGCTAACAGATATTTCCGCTTTGACCCGTTACATATCGCCACCAGCCTCACAATTTTAAAACGCATCTAATAGGGAGAGGTTTCCACACTCTTATAAGGAATGCTTCGTTCTCTTCTCCAACCGATGTGAGATCTCACAACAATGTAACAAATGAAGGCAAACAACCTGCGACCGAAGAGGATTTGTTCAAGCTCATATAATTCGGAATTCGTGGCGAGTTCAAGCACAGAACGCAATTCTGGGTCAAAAGCACCTGAAACTCACATAGTCATATGGAAAATTCAATTCAGAAATAGAAATAAAAGAGAGAAAAAAAAAAAAAGAAAGGCACCTTTGCCATTTCTTGAACTGGAAGCATTACAAGCCACAAACTGTACGCCATTTCTACGCCCAGAAGAGCTGAAAAACAGCTGAATAATACCCGCATTCTTCAGCACCAAGACATAAAACAAACTAGAATCTAGCTATTAAGACAAATTGAAGCACCTAGCCAGCGATTCAGCTAGTAAAACCGAACTTAATTGCAGTATACAGCTGATTTGAAACACAGAGCGTCGTCAAAATTAAACCAAATTTGGAAATGAAATTTTAGCAGAAGACGAATCAGAGTAAGCTTACGGAGCATGGAAGCTTCTTGGAAGCGGGTGGAGAAAGGAAGGCGAATTGAAGCGCAGCCAAAGCAGTCGTCATGGAGGAACACTTCGCAGCCGTCGCGGTTTATGATAGATCAGCGGCCACTCTTGAAGCCTCGATGCTCGTCACGCACAACCATAGAACCTAAATTAAAAAGAAAAAGAAAATTACACGAAGAATTAAATTAATTTTAATTTTTTTATGATGATACAAACTCAATTTTAAAAATAAAATTAATACATGAAAAATTAGGTCCTACGTGGCAATAAATTAGGTCCTTATTGGTAATTTTGGTTATGACTATTGTTGCTAGTAGATATTATCTGTTTTGGTTAGTTATTTATTTAAAACGTGTCTACTAAGAACATATTCTTAAGCTCTTATATGTCTGTTCCCCTCTCCGACTGGGATCTCACCAAATATCCTCCCAAAAATAAAGTAGAGTATTGACATGCTAAGAGTAGTATTTTAACGTTGTAATCTTGACACTTTGAAACGATCGGGAGAAAAAAAATCTCTATAATGCTAGATGTTAACGACACTGTGAATCGAAACATGCAAATGTGTGCAATCCTTTCCTTGCACGAGTGTGACATTATTCCTTCGTTTCATAGCATTGGGACATTTTATCAATAAGGTACCGTCCTTCCTATACCAATAAGGTACATTTTTCTTTTTAAGTGGCTTAATTATAAGAACTTCATAGTTAAACGTGTTTTACTTAGACCAGTTCTGTGTTCGATGACCTTCTAAGAATAACTCGTGTTGGGCTGTGGAGATAGTCTTCCCTCTTAATAAACGTTAATTCTCTGTATAACTTTTTTACATCATATTTTTGTTGAACTTAAAAAAATTAAATTTAAAATCTCGTTTGTTAACCACGTGGTTTTTGAAACTTAAGCGAATAGATACTGCTTTCAACTACATCCAGAATTTTCCAGCCAAGCTGTCCACTGAATTACAGACAAAACTGGCTATCGCTATCTTATCCCTGTTTCCAAACACCTCGTAACCTAAAAACATGCTTTCATATGCAATATATCATCATATATTATATAATTAATATTATTACATGACACCAAAGCTTTTCCATTTTCTTTTAAATGTTTGCCTTTTGGCGGCTTGCAATATTAGGGTTTCGGGTTGTAACGTTTTGTAATCAAGATTCAGATCAAGGTCGGAAATTTAGATTTGGCACCCGATAATCCTAATATTCCTTTTCGACATGATCACATTAACTATCTTTCAACATGGTTTATCCCCATATTCTTTGAGATCTCATATCAGTTGGAAATGAGAACAAAACATTCCTTATAAGGACGTGAAAATCTCTAACGCATTTTAAAATCGTGAGGTTGATGACAATACATAACAGGTCAACACGAACAATATGTGCTCGTGCTGAACTTGGGTTGTTACAAATGATATTAGAGCCAGATACTAAACGGCGTGCCAACAAGAACGTTGCCTTCCATATAAGGTAAAAATTTGACCTTAAAAATATATAATAAATACCTTATTTCGGTCAATTTAGAGATTTATTATTTAATATTTTTTAAATATTAGAAAATTTTCAATTACAACACTAAAATATCAAAAATCAAAATTTTAATTTAATAATAAATAATAAAATCCCTCACTATTATTTTGGTATATTTTCGGGGGTGAATTATTGCTGGACGACCCGAAACGGTTCACGGGTCTGCTGACAACTTTCAAAATGGACATTAAAGCCCACTTCAACAGTAAAAAAAGAATTACATATTGTCGGAAATTACCCTTCCAGTAATTATTCTTTTATTTTTACATTTTTCTATGACAGGTTTAATTGGGCAATGATAAACTCACACCGCTGTGACGTATTGTTAATATTTATGAAGAATCAACCTCACATTATATATAAATATATGTTAAGAATAACTCAAATTCATGAACCTAGACATCAAATCACATCACAATGTTCTTTTCCAAATATGATATTTGGAAGCCAAAACATTAAGATTCTTCCCTCCTTTTATCTTTTTCCTCCTTTCTCCAATAATAGCAATCCCACACCAAATATCTTTTAATTAATTTATTTATATTATATATTAATTTCAAGCCCATGCTCACAAAAAAAAATGTCTTTATCACGACAATTTTAAATCATTGGAAATGTTTTGTTCGCCTCTCCAACTAATATGAGATCTTAAAATCTACCATTGGTTGACACACCGCTCGATGTCTAACTTTGGAATCTCACAATTCACCTCTCTTGAGGCCCTAAAGCCCTCGCTGACATATCGCTCGGTGTCTGCCTTTATACCATTTCTAACAACTCAAGCCCATCACTGCCAGATATTGTCCGCTTTTGACTTGATATTGCCATCAATCTCATAGTCTTTAAAACGTGTATGTTAGGAAAGTCTCTACATTCTTATAAGAAATGCTTCGTTCC
Organism: Cucurbita moschata; assembly: GCF_002738365.1. Taxonomy (NCBI): domain Eukaryota; kingdom Viridiplantae; phylum Streptophyta; class Magnoliopsida; order Cucurbitales; family Cucurbitaceae; genus Cucurbita; species Cucurbita moschata. The sequence goes on from NW_019268535.1 coordinate 468,169, forward strand.
CCTCTCGAACCAATGTAGGATCTATTCACTTCATTTTATTTACATGTTAGTTACTACCATTGCATGTTTCACATATTGCATATTTCTTAGGGGACCATTAATGCAACTCTAATAACATTTCGAACATTATGTGGTTAGTGGCCGAAGAGGATGAGCGGTAGGTAGTAGCAAATATTTTCAGTGATTTGTAGTTAGTAGCTAATGAGGGCCCGAGACGGGTTGCGACAAAGGAGGGCGAGCAGCAAAGAAATACGACGAGAGGAAGGAATAAGGGTTAAAATTGAATCAGATGATCGAATAAGTTCATAACTCTTTACAACATTAAAATAAGTCGTAAATAAAGCATGACGGTAGCTCTTGCACGAGATGCATATACATATACATACATACACACACACATATATATATATATATGTATGTATGTATGTATGTATAGAATTTTAATTAGGGTTAAAAGTTTGGCATCCCAAACGGGAGAATATCCCATTATAAACTCCCAATACACACAGAGAAATAGAGAGAGAAAAAGGGAAAAAAAATGGACGGAGAGAATTCCCATTATCATTACAGAGAATGCCTACGGAACCATGCAGCGAATCTCGGCAGTTACGCCACCGACGGCTGCGGCGAATTCACTCTCGACGACACCTCTTCTCCGGGCAACCAGCTCTACTGCGCCGCCTGCAGCTGCCACCGCAACTTCCACCGCAAAGTCACATATATCGGCGGCGGCGGCGGCGGACGCTTTTCCTCGGCCGCCCCCACCGCCGACAACCTCATGGACTACGAGCGCCACGCCATCGTCGAGTACGCCGCCGCCGACACCGGCGGCAGCAAAAAACGGTTCCGAACAAAGTTCACGACGGATCAGAAGGAAAAAATGCTGGCATTTGCAGAGAGATTGGGTTGGAAGTTGCAGAGGAAAGATCTGGACGAGGAGATCGAGAGGTTCTGCCGGAGCGTGGGGATCACTCGCCAAGTTTTCAAGGTTTGGATGCACAATCACAAGAATTCCTTCTCTTCAAATTCTGCATCCACTGGAAATGTCTCTTCTGTAACAAACCAAGATTAATTAATTTAATAATAAAATTAATCTTTGTTAATGTGAGTTTAGAGTATAAGAAGCCTAATTAATTTCCCTTTCAGATCCCTCTCTTAATTTTGCTAAAAAGGGTCTAGACTATATAATATATCAATATATCACCCTTTTAATTTGTTTAATTCCATATTTCCCCCTTTTTTTCCTCCAATTTTTCATGAAAACTGACGCTGACCCATGCATAGAACAAAAGCCAGACTCTGGTCCCTGAATTATTCACCATTTTTCACTTTCGTCCTTCAATTATTGGTTCTTCTCATTTTTACCCCCTAGATATTTAAATTTTTACATTTTAGTTGGTGTTTTTGGGTTTATAAACTAAATTTCTAAAATCTCCATAATATTTTAAGAAATAATTAAATAAGATAATTTAATTTGGCAATACACTACAAAATATCTTAATATAATTTTAAAAATAATTAAAAAAAAAAAGTGGATGATTACGTACTCATAACCTCACTAATGAAGTGAGATAAGATACGACGTCGTTTGAGTTTTCTTTTAACTATATTTTTTTTTAAAAAATAAAACTTTTGCTTATCAATAATTTTAATCATCATTATATATTGGAACCGTACTTTCCACAAACATATTCATTATCAACGCACATTTTCTATATAAAAGATTAAAATTGCTTAAGCAAGCTTAAATTTGTCGATTACTCTTCTCGTAATATCGGTGTAAGATCTCACATCGATTGAAGAAAGGAACGGAACATTTCTTATAAAAGTGTGAAAACCTATTTTTAGTGGACGCGTTTTAAACCTTTGAGGGAAAGCTTGAAAGGGAAAGACGGTGAGCTTGAGACATTACATATAGTATCAGAGCCAGACATCGGGCGGTATGAGGACACTGACCCCAAGGAGGATATATTGTGAGATTCCGCGTCATTAGAGAGGGGAACGAAAAGGGTGTGGAAACCTCCCTAATTGACTCATTTCAAGACTTCGAGAGGAAGCCCGAAAGAAAAAATTCAAAGAGAACAATATCTGCTAACAGTGTCCAAAAATAATAATATCTACTAACGGTAGGCTTAGGGGATTACAATCCATCAAAGCATATATTATAAAATAAAATACATCTTATTATTTCTAAAGCTAATAATTCGATTTTCTACCGTACCATCGGTAAACTCCAAATATAAAAATTACTTAAAGAATTTACACGATAATAATACATAAATTCAAAATTTTAAACATGTTTTAACCCCTCATCGTAAATTTACGAGATTAAATGAGTGATATTATCAAGGTCATAACACAAGAGGAGCGTTGTAGTAGTTATAATAAAAATTTGAGAAAATATTTTCTTGTAATTGATCATTAAATTGTACCATCACATTCAACTTTTTTTTTTTTTTTTTAATTAAAAAAGAAAATTCAAAAGGGTTAAAATAGTACGTAAATAATGGGCAAGGCTTGTGCTGTCGACTTCATTGCACGTGGCAATGCGCGCTATGATGAAGCCCACCACCAATCACCACCGTTGATTCCATGCCATTCCCATACTTTATTCAACTATCCCCATCAAATCACGTGAATTTCTCTGCACTCCTCACTTCTAATCTTATCTATTTCTATTTTCGTCCCCCACTTTCTCTATATTTCCACATCAGCCACTCGTTTTTATCTTATCTTAAACCCTATTTCCCTATTTGCCCTTCTCCCCTATTTTCTCGGCAACAAATTATTTAATGAAATTGTCGCTAAAATAGTATTCCTTAATTATAAATCTATGATTATTTTCTAAATTAGTCGACGCAGGACTTTCATCCAACACGAACAAAGTACGCCTCTTTGTTCGATACTTTAGTCGCTTTTTGACTATGCCTTCGAGACTCACAATACTTTGTTCAGATATTTGAGGATTCTATTGACATGACTAAGTTTAAGACACGACTCTAATACCATGTTAGATGAACACAACTCTCCACAATGGTAGTGTTCGCTTTGAGTATAAGCTCTCATGACTTTATTTTGGGCTTCCCCAAAAGACCTTAAACCAATAAAGATAGTATTCATTGATTATATACTCATGATCATTTTCTAAATTAGTCATGTGGGACTTTCATCCAACAATTACAATCGTAAATTTGGATTTGTTTCTTAATAACTATCCGATTAAAAAAAAAAAAGGCATTTTTACAGTAGTGTAAAATCATTAGTCATTCTACCTTTATTTCATCTTCTCTGTGTTGTCGAGGAGCTATACACGCATAACATCATAGCTCTAGAGTGCCAGTCGTAGCCAATCATTGACCCTTTTCTTTCTATGGTTGTCTGCACTTTCTCCAGCCAACCCGAAATTCTTTAAGAGAAAGGGCATACATGGGCAAAAAATGCAATTTCCAAAACTTAATGGGCCATTTTTAACCAATAACTTTTATCTTCGGGCTTTAAGTTGTTCACAAGCGCCCAATACCCTAAAAGAAATGTGTATAGATAGTAAAAAAAAATTAATTATTCACTTTAAAGTGCATATGGTTGGTATAGACAGTAACTCTTATTTCCTTTACGTATTTTTTAGTCATTTATTCTTAAGACCGTTCTCATTTGGATGTAATATCAGTTCATTAATGTATGTTCTTTAATTATGAAGCTCATTTGGTTGAATAACCTAAAAGAAATGTGTATCTTACTCGTATAGATAATAACTTTCATTTTATTTTAAATATTTTCTGGTCATCATATTCTCGTGATCACTCTGGTTTAGACGCATATTCATTTTTTATTTTTATTTATTTGCTTGAATCGTAATATTAGAAAGTTTGATTATTATTATTTTTTTATTGAACTCCACTCGAGTCAATTTCCAAAATTAAAAATTTTAAAAATAATTTTAATTTATTGATCATAATTTCCTTTTCCAATACATAACATAATTATATAGTTCAATAAATAAAGTATTAATAACTTCTGAAATGTTAATAATGTTTTTTTTAATTATTTTAGAAGATAAAATTGAATATATTCCAATAATAATATATTATTTTACTTCAATTCAATTATAACTCAATTAATTAAAATATATATTATTCAACCAACAAAATTTTATTGATTCTCCCAATAGAGAAACTTTGTTTATACGCACAAGAGAATATTTTTATTTATTTATTTATTTTGCAAATAAAAGTGAATTATTACAATTAAACTAAAAAAAAAAAGAATTATCAGAAATATTTTTGGATTTTCCACTACTCGAGGTGAAGTTACATCACAGCCGTTGGATCAGCCTATTTAAATAACATCGTATTCGGCGCGCCCTAATATATGATGCATTAGCGCCGTCCCAGACTGAGGCTATCCTCTTCCGCTTCGGGAACTCGACTCTAATAATCTTGAAGGTAACTCTTCCTTCCAGTTTAGCTTCACTTCTCATCGCCTTCTTGATCCTATGTGCTTCTTACTATTTTCGGATTGTTCTTCGACGATGAATTTCCTCTTCTGAGTGTTCTATTGTTGCGCATTTTCATTTTATAGCTTTGGAGCCTGATTTTGTTTTTTCTATTAAGGTGTTTGTCGATTTCATAGTTTGATATGTCTTTGAAACTGATCGTCGTTGGTTTTCTTATGTTAAACTTGCTTGTAATGTCTGATTTCTTACGACTTCACAGATCGTAATGTTGAATATATACTAGCGTTGATTGCATCCTTCGATTGTACGTTCGGAAATGAACAATGAAAAACCTAGGTTAGATGAATTAGTCGAACTGTAATTACAGTACGAGCAGAAGCTTACTTTTAATGAATGTTTTTCCGTGAAATGTTGACGGCCTCTCTAGGACAATCTCACTCATGTACTCTCTACGATGAATATGAGGAAATGAATGAATAATTTGTAACTGAAAATATTTTCGGATAAGCTTATGCCTCGATAATGTTTTGCAGTTTTGCCTTTCTTGCGGATATCGTTATTGTTAATTGATTCTTCTAATAAGTTTTTTGTTTGATTTATAGTTATAAAAGATATGGCCGAGCACATGTATGCGTTAATCTGTTTTACCTCTCTTTTCTCCGTTGACGAATCTCTGTTTTTTTTTTTTAATTGCTCTTATACAAATCTACCTTCCTTATTCACTTATCAAGTTTTCGATTATCATAAACATTGTGTTTGTTCCTATATTGCGCAGATGGATCATACCAAGCTCCAGAAGATGGCTGGTGCAGTTCGCACTGGAGGAAAAGGTAGCGTGAGAAGGTTAGTTTCATCTGCATCTTTTGAAAGTTAACGAGTGTGTGAGAAGAGTTAGTTATCTGTTGGTTGATTTACTTAATAAGGAGTTGGAAATGAATTCAACTGGAATATGTATCTCTTAAAAGTTTTATCTGGATGTGCTTGATTATATTTTATTTGTTGGTGAGTAATTTCATTGAACCATGGTTTACGGAAAATAATATCATCCAACTGTAGACTTGGCATGATCCTAAGGATGAAGGTAACATGATATGTATACACCGTTCCCCCATCTACTTCTAATTTTCTCCGTTTTCTCATCCATCATTCTAATAGTTTTAATGGATTTCTTTATTGTAATTTGTGAAGTTTGCTTTTGATAGTAGTTCATTTTGAAAATTTGATTTACAGCTATTGGTTTACCATTGACAACATATATGATTCTTCTTGATCGAACTACTTGGTTGACTAATGGATGAATCACAAACGTAAATTTCATGTTTGTTTGTGCATTGCATTGTTCATTTAAGCAGGTTGTTGTCCCTCGATATTTTCCCATGCTTTCTTAACAGGGAAATGTCGTTTTGCTGTGGGAATATCATTTTCATACGCTTTTTTCAATGATATATATATTTTTTAATTTTTCTCATTTTTTTTAATAAAATTTTTCTTTATGTCTGTTGTCAATTGAAGGAAGAAGAAAGCTGTTCACAAGACAACTACCACAGATGATAAACGGCTTCAAAGTACCTTGAAGAGAATAGGAGTTAATGCCATTCCTGCAATTGAGGAAGTCAACATCTTCAAGGATGATGTAGTTATTCAATTTACCAACCCGAAAGGTAAGGCCACTCAACTACCCTTTGGCTCTTTACCGTCATATCTTGATACGTAAGATATCTAATGTTTAGTTGTTTCTTGTTCTCTATTTCAGTTCAAGCTTCTATTGCAGCAAACACCTGGGTTGTTAGTGGTACTCCTCAAACGAAAAGTAAGTCTCTCCCAACACTTCTTGAATAGAATGAAACATATAACTGATCTTGTGTCCTCGAGTCTAGGGGGATTCTTTGAGCAGTTCTCTAAAATGAAACACTTACTGTTTTTTGGAAAATCGGTCATATAATTTTTAAAACAAAAGAATAGCCTAAATGAAACATCGTATAGTTGTATCTGCTGTATTTTACTTAGCTATTCACGTCCAATTGTATAGTTCTGGTTTTTATCTTAAAAGCCTCGTTACTCTGTATTTCAAACCATTTCTAACTCAATGATGAATACTGCTTATCAAAAGTGTTCATAAGGAGTCGTTTTGGGAATGCTATATAAAAACTATTCAATTTTTTTACGAAATTTTTTTATTCTTTAAATAAGGGGAACTTAATTGTACACTACAGCTTCAAACGTTTAAGTGTTCTTAGGGATTAGGATTATATTGTTGAAAATTTTATCCAACCAGCATGTTCTCGTTGGCTTGGAATTCGTAATGTGTCATAATAAGGGGGTTTGCTTTAATTCTAATGGACTGTTCCACTAGGTCCAGCATAGGAATACATCTGAGGCTAGGCTGATAAAGTATATTATTACGTTATGGTCTTGGTCCAAAGCTATCGTTTTAAATGGGGGGCAAGTAGTTCTACTTGAAACTGAATAATCTTTATAAATTATAAAATAGTTAACTGTCGTTAAATTATGTCGTTCTTGACATTTATTTAAATTGCAACATTGACAATTGTAACATCTAATCTGACCCTATCTTATATGTATGCTGTGTAAATGAGCACCTTGCTTATTTGTTACACCTTATACGGCTAGAAAACATGGGTTTTTGATGTTTATACCTTTTTTTTATTTTTAATTTTTAATTTCTAGTGATGGAAGAGACAGCATGTTTTTGTCGATGCATGTCATGGTTGGAACTTTTTATCTTATATGCCCTCCTTAATAATTTGATTTCTTTTCACAGAATTGCAGGATATTCTCCCTGGAATTATCAACCAGTTGGGTTAGTATGCTAGTGTTTTCGTGTTTCCCGCTGTGTTGTAGATTTAGTAAAAGAGATCGAACACTGACTCAATTCACATGTAAATATTATAGGACCTGATAACTTAGACAATCTGAGGAAGTTAGCTGAGCAGTTCCAGAAGCAAGCACCTGGGGCAGGTGCTGGTGCAGCCAATGCACAGGATGACGATGACGACGACGATGTTCCCGACCTCGTTGAAGGACAGACTTTCGAAGCTGCTGCAGAAGAGAAGCAAGCTTCCTAGAGAGGATCAATCTCTTGGGATGATTTTGTTTAGTTTTTACATATTTTTAATGTTTGGAAGAGTCCTTTTTTCTCCTTGTATTTGTTTTTGCTAAATCTTGTTTCCCATGGCATTTTACTCTCTCCACCCTCTTGTAACCCTGGATGGATGGATTGGATTGGATTTTCTATTACCCCCACCCACCCTTCAACAGCCTTGCTTCCTTGGGAACGCTCTTTTTATATATAGGCGCTGAATTAATGCCCTCTTCCATCCGCCCAATCCAACGAAAAATCTGGGGGTCGAACATGAGCCAGCTTTGTACGCAGATATGTTAAGGTATTCATGTCAATTAGTTCTTTCACCTAAGTTCTCATACTATTATTGTAGCGCATTTTAGTCATTATTCTAGAACTTTTGAGTTGAAGCTAACGAGGAAAAATCTATCAATCCACTATTTTAGGATTACAGAATCATAGAATGATGGGGGAAAAATAACGCAAGTTAGTGTAGGGTATAAAGGGAAGAAAATAGATAAATTTTCATGCAATCTGCACTTCTGGGAATTGATCACGCCTTTTTCCGAGTTCTGCGTACAGAAAAATATGAAAAGTTGTTAAAAACTGATCGTCTTTTATTTTATAATATTCATAAAAGAAAAAGATGAACGCAGAAAAAGAAATGAGAGAAAATTCTCAAAATTACCGATCTCACACCGAGAGCTTAAGAACAGAATAGTCACCGGGCATACGCGCTTTTCAAAATCTTCATGGTGTTTGATTATATTATTTGAAAGTAATTTTTAAAGTACTTAAATAGTATTTATTAAGACATATTTATAAAACAATAAATTGAATATAGAAATATTTTAAAGGAAAGAAAAATATAGACATTTATATAAGGAGCCGAAGAAATAATAGGAGAGGTAATAAATCCTTCAGAGATTGAAGAGCCTTAAGATTCTCGGAGTTGTGAAGAGAGGACAATTTAACAAACTCAAGATTTTATTTGAATGGAGTCTCTAGTTTTGTAGAAGAAACATACCTTGTTGACCAGATATTCTTCGTCCAAATTTAGGCACCACAAATGGATAATTTATCACCAAGGCACTTTGTAGAATTGGCTCTCCTGAAATTACGAAGAACTCGATTTATTGGAGTTGATTGATTAAAAGCATTCAATCAAGGTCGTTTTCGAGCAACGTGGGTACTTACAATCGAAAGTTGCCCAAGGAGCTGGAATTACAGTGGAGCAGTCATTGTTTGCATCTTGGACACATTGGACGAGATCTAGGGATCTGTTTGTATTTGTTGTGGAAGTCTCACTTTCTTTCGTTAACGAAGGACCTCTTGGTGGAGCTGAAGCAATCGTATGATCCTTCAGATCAAAAGAATTCTGCATCAGAAATATGCATAATCATAATCACACTCTTAAACTACAGCTTCTTATTTCTTAGACAAGGCAAGCTGGGAGTGTTAATATGGCCTGGATGCCATTTTTTCTCCCTCATGAAATTCATTAGTTCATTAAAGAACCTAGATTGACCGTAACGGTCCAGGCCCACCGCCAACAGATATTGTCCTCTTTGGAGTTTTTTTTTCAGGCTTCCGCTCAAGGTTTTCAAAACGCGTCTGCTAGGGAGATGCGTCCACACCCTTATAAAGAATGCTTCATTCCCCTCTCCAACCTACGTGGGATCTCACACTCACTACTGCGTGGGATCTCACACTCACTACTGCCGTGCTGTTGCCAAGAATATAGAAATGAAAAAGGGTATCATAATACTGTAGTCTCGACCATAATATGCTTTGGACCAAGGGGTGGTAAAATCAGCAAGAACAAGTTAAAAAAAGGACAGATCTCAGATCAGACAACCACTGAAAGACTGGCGTAGGATGAATGTTGTAAGAATGGCCATGCTTAAAACAAACAACTTGTACGTAACTCTAGTCTCTAAAAAATGAAACAAGTTCAATGAATTCCACAACCCAAAAGTGAAGTGCTGACTCCGTTTGTTTATTCATTCATTTTACAAGTGAGCAGGATTTCTAATAAAACAGACCAATGTGAAAATGAAAGGAACACATTAATAGGATAGAGTTTTTGTTGAATAACACAATAAAATAGCGTATGCTAAAAAATGTCGGGACTTATATGTGTGGTAAGATGTTACGACTAGAACATTGACTACTTTTATTATGCTATTTTTGTAATTCCCTCCGCACTAACATGGAGATGCATGATCGTAATTTTGTAACTTGTAGAAAAATCTCACTTGAAGGAAAACAAGAATAAAGGATACTAAGCAACAAGATTAAAAATGAACTAACCCCGCGTGCTTTTGCAACTATGGGAGTCGCATGTTTTGTGAGAATCTCTTCCTCAAGAGAAAAGTTCCTTATCTTCTTTGGAACATAGCTTTTGGGTCCATTTACAATCGAATCACAATAAATACTCATTCCACCTAGTTCTGGAGTTGGGTATGCTCTGTTCTTAGAAACCCACCTTTTCTCTTCGTACCTGGAAGTTCCTCAACGACGTTAGATAAATAGAAAAGAACAAGAATGAATAAATCACATCCAAATGTATTTAAGAACTTGTTCTAAATTTATGCAGAGAAGTTACTTGGCACGAATGAATGTTTGATTCCCCCTCTTATCAAAATTTGGTGGTAGTTCCGCTTCCCAGTAATAATTTGACCTCTCATTACCCATAGCTACAAATATAGTAAGCAATATGTTAAGTGATCTGTAAGTGACCATCAACCTCAAGTAGTTGATAAAAATGAAAAATTAATTTGCTGGCTGTAAGATCTCTCAACATAAGATTTTTCTTCGGGGATCAAGTATCCACCAATTGGGCAGAAATTTAAATTGAGAGCAGTCTATTGATGTTCCTAACTTAACTTTTCTTCTGAAAAGACAAGTTCAACAAATGTTAAATATTCTTACACTGCATAAAAGCAACCTGTTCCGGTAGCCATGTATCAAGAGTAGTAGACCGTACCTACCACAAAAATGAAAATTTCAAAAGGTCAGCAATCAAAGATCCAACATAACAAGGATTTAGAAAATATCGAAGTTATAACACCAATTAAATCAAAATTCAATTAAACTACATGTAACAACAAATGCAAGCACATATGCATATAGCAATTCAAGCAGTTCACTGTGTTCATAATTTCAGTGAGTCCATAAGTTAGTTGTGCATTCAATGTATTTGAGCAGTACCGCAATTTCAACCCAAGGATTACAGGACAAGCTTAACTAATACTTGACAGATCTATTGGGTTTGTCGGCAGATGACTTGGACATAGTTTGCGGGCAATAACACTGATTATCTTGGATAATTTGAACTAGATAACAAATTTACTTTGAAGCCTAGCAGATCAGTAACATGTATATACGACAAGTTTCTTGAAGCTTCAATTGCAAAGAGGAAATGCTTAATCCTTAAAGCATCTTGGGAAAAGAATCCTAATTAATATTTTCATTCTTTATTAATATTGAAAAGTATTAAGTGCTAGCAAAAGCACAAATAGTGTGGGACTTGTGCTAATTTGTCCTCAGTTCCATTAAGTCTTTCACCGTATTTGTGATCTTCAATGAAAATAATATGCAAGGAGATTTCCTCTAAATAACCACCAAAAAATCTTAAACAGAGTGACTAGAAGTCTTGCCTCCAAAAATATTGGGATACTCCAACGGCAGTAATAAACACATACAAGCTGGCAAGTTTCTGGCTCTATACATTCCTTTTTTTGTTGTTTAAATCTAAGATCATTTTGAAGTTCATGTTTGTTTTGAAGAATCTCTTCCAACTACAAGATACGGTTCAAGCAAAACCAAAAAGTTCAACGATCTACTAGTAGTCACATAAAACTACATAAAAGGAACTTCAATAGCTAACAAAAATCCTCTTCTACTTGTGGTAGGAAAGAGTTAGGGAAACCTTTGAAATATGTACTCCAAGACTCCTATGAATACCCGAGCATTGCAGGCATATAAAAACTCCAAGGTTTACACTTGCCCATCGGGGAGCCCTGTGCATCATATAGCAAAAAATTACATTAAAGTACACAATATTGTAGTGCATGTTGAACTCGGATCAAGAAAGCTTGTATCAAAGCACATTTTCTTAGAAAACCATTTCCAAAACCTGGTTTTCACAGTAATTATTGGTCAACAGTGAGCATGGTTAAACTACAACAATTTAAAATGCTTGCTTTGATATCATGCTAAACCTAAAACAATATCTAATAGTTGGCCACCACATGAATCTTTATATGATGGAAAATATTTATTTTAAAATGCCTTGAACATATTGTATCTTATTCATCAGAAAGTTATGTAGATGCATATTCTTCTCCTGCTCGATATTATTACCATGTCCAGGCTTTTTAGCTAGTTGTTAGGGCCATTATTGTGCACTGCCCAAGTCCTCTAATGCTTGTCATAAAATTGCAGCACTCAAACCAAGTCCTAACCATCTCAATAATTTAGTAGCCTTGTTTCAGAGATGCCTAGGGATGAGAAACATACACAAAATAGTAACAACTAATCTACCGAAACTTTATGGAGCATCATATTCAGAAATTAGTTTGCCGCATTAAATTTCAATTGAATATCAAATAATGAAATATTTAATAGTTCTGAATGTCATCAAACTAACAGCCAAAAAAAAAAAGTCGAAGTGCATTGAACATTCAAAGGGATGCAGTTTGACAAAGGTACTGCCAAAAAAGCTGATGTCCACATTCGTTGGTTAAATAGATACTAACATGATATGAAACTAGAGCGCTCATAATACATAAAACTAGATGATAACCAATTCGTTTTATGTAATCAAAGAAGCTTAACAAAAAAAAAAACTCTGAAGAGACGCAGAAACAGAGAAGATATTCAGGAGGAATGAGAATAAACATTTTGAACATAAATATTGTAGTGCGAAAATTATGCATGCTCCAAGCAAAAATTGGCTGATCAGGAGCTTACGAACAGGAAGTACATTCGTAACTAATTAGAATTACAGAATGAACGCTTCATATTTAAAAATTAATAATAATGATCTTTTAAATGCGTACTTGCTCCGGCAGTCAGCACATTCCCTGTTCTCTGGAAGCTTGAGAAGACCTTCCAAAATCTGCATAAACAAATATGTAACACGCACAAAAAAGATCTGAAGTTAAACAGAGTATTAAAATAAACGTTCACACTGCTAAAACCAAGTATTCGAGATGAAAACAAAATTCACATGAAATTAATAGATTAGCGACTGCAATTCATATCCCTGCCGTGTAAACGAAGACTTCAAATAGCTTGAAAAAGTGAGAAGAAGAGCTTCGTTGATACTGCGCAATTCGATCATAGTTTTTGGCTGGTTTGATTGCGCTACCAGTTGATCATAGCATTTCCAAACACTAACATTATGTTGCTATAAGCCTATAATGCGCACAACAGCTTAAATCTCTCTTTCTCGCATAACTAACTAGCGAAGAAACGACGATTTTCCTCAAAACCTTCGATCAATTTCAAACAAAACGCAACAGAGATAGACATAAATAGTTTTAGAAACCTTAGCGTGTTTGGCTTCGAGCTCCTTAGAGACGGAGGCCTTCTCATTCATGTTTGGACTCGGATTCGACGAACCGCTACGACGATCAAATCGCTGCGGTTTGTTAAGAAGTCGCCTTCGCCTCTGGTAACTCCGAACAGAGAATTCACGAGAACGATGATGAAGAGGAAAGAAAAAGAGCTCGGTAATGATTGGCTCCACAAATTCTGAGGGAAACGGATGGAAATCCACAAATAATGCGAAAGGGAAATGGCAGCGTTCATATTTGACGCTTCGCCACCTGTTCTTAATCTTAACCTTCCTATTAATGTCGCTGGCGGGAAACAAAATTATATTTATACGAAACTGCCGGGTGAGGTCAGGCCTCATGCTTGAAGCGCAAGGCGGCCACTCATCCATTATGCCCGCGTGTTGTCCAACTCCATTACGCTCTTTAGGCGGGCCATATTCAGTTCAGCCCAATCCCTCTCTTTTGTTGCAACCCTTTATAAATTTTATAAATTTTATACTCTTTCACGATACGATTTGTTTGGTTGGAGTATCAATCTCGTTAACTTAGTCTAAGGTATTTAAGTATGGTATGCCAAAGTGCTCGAGTGATGCCAATGGTTAAACAAATCGAGCACCGTTGTGGTGCTTTGTCTAATACCCTCTGAGTCAGCTTGAAAGTAGTATAGAGCTCGAGTTTGGAGGTATTTTATATCTATAGAAGAAATATGATTCCAATATTTATAGTGCTTTGTTGCTCGCAGCATCAGTGTTCGGGATGCATATAGGGTCTTTCTCCTTTGGTAGTGGACATGCTCCCTAACTCAGCTTCCTAGCTTCACAGAGCATGTCTTGGATCTTTTGGTAATTTAGGTCGATTGCTTTGGAGGTAAGGCTTTGTAGGTAGTGACAAAATCGATTGACAAATCGTTTTATTTATTTATTTTGACTTAATTATAAAAATATATAAGTTGTCATATTACTTGTTACTTTCCATAAAATTTTTACAACTATTGCAGGTAACGCTCCTTGTTGAATGATAATAGACGCGTTTGAATTGTTTGACGTTCATTTTTGAGGACTAGCACACTTCCCATTATTCATCGAAGGTAATTGTCCAAGAAGAAAATAGTTTGAAGATGAAGAGTTGTGTAGTTTGAAAGATGTCACAACCGACAAAAATAATTGTACAAAATTTGTGAGGTGTCAAACCAAATTGTACGTGTATAATGTCAAAACTTATGAGTTAGTTGTTTCCATCATCGAGTCGTTCTCATCAAGTCAAGCAAGTCCTATAATAGATATTTCGATATAAAGCATTTCTACAATTTCTTTATATTTTTTTATTTCACATTAAGACCGAATTTATTTTCCTATATCTTATTTATTCTAATTTTCATTTATTTGTTCTTGAATGTTTGAACGTCTTATTTAAAGGTATGCAATTTCAGGCATTTTGACAAACTTTTGGCACATAAACGTAGAAGCTTGTGTTTCTCAAACTCACCCCGATATTGGTTCTTTTTCAAATCAATTTAATTCTAGAGTGGGTCGTCGTGGAATCTCAAAGTGACTACTATAAATTCCAATTTAGATCTATTACATTTGTCTGGTGGAGATCATATTCATGCTGGGACCGTAGTAGGTAAACTTGACGGGAAAAGAGACATCACTTTAGGCTTTGTTGATTTACTACGTGATGATTTTGTTGAAAAAGACCGAAGTCACGGTATTCATTTCACTCAAGATTGTGTCTCTTTACCAAGTGTTCTGCTAGTGACTTCCAGTGGTATTCACGTTTGGCATGTGCATACTCTAACCGAGATTTTTGGAGATGATTCTGTACTACAATTCGATGGAGAAACTTTGGAGCACCCTTGGAGTAATGCACCAAGTGCCGTAGCTAACCGAGTAGCTCTAAAAACATGTGTACAAGCTCGAAAGTTATTCATCTTATAACTAAGCGAACGGTTGAAATCAATTCCAAAACTTAGTCTTAGCGATTAAAATAAAATATCTCCTACAACAATTCGATTAAAATATCTACTCTTGAAGTATAAGCTTCAAATCCACTATCTCATACATACTTGTTAAACAAATAATAATAATTTGTTCACATGAGCATCTCAGGATCTAATTATTATCATTATATCAAATACTAAATCTAATTAATTACTCTGCAGACATTCATATAAATATTGATATAAAATATAGACCAGTACCGACTCTTTTCTGTAACTTACTTATTCCAGGGATTGGTAAATTGGTGGATAGTCTCAAAGGGTGTTGATGAAATAATACCTGCAACTGACTCACATGGTGAAAGTATTCCAACTCTTTGCATATGTGATCAACTTCATATCCTAACAATTTTAAGAAGACAAGGTTGAAAGATAACCGAAATCGAAACAGATCCGCTTGTGCCAATTTGGCCTCCCTGCAAGAAGAGAAGAAAATATATGGTTTGAGACATAAGCTCTTGAGCAAATGAACGTTTCGGCCGATATTGATAGAAATGAGAATTCATCGATAGAGATAAAAGAAAATACAAGGATATATAAAATGCAACCGTCTAAGTCCACTGTTAACAGATATTGTCCTCTTTGGACTTTTTTTTTTGGGTTTCCCACAAGGCTTTTAAAATGCATAGGTAAGGGAGAGGTTTTCACACCCTCGTAAAGAATACTTCGTTCCTCTCTACCACTGATGTGGGAGGGCACAATGATCTACCTCCCATTAGTATACACCGTGCCTGTAATCAAGGTGTAATCAAGGTGTTTCAGTCATAATGCATGAAAGTATTCTACTCTATGAGTGCTAACCATGGAATTTGGCTCTTTAGAGATTACCATGCACATCGGACTACCATGCACATTAAAATGTGACTGTAACCACCCAAGCCCACCACTAATAAATATTGTCCACTTTGACTAGTTACGTATCACCGTCAGCCTCACAATTTTAAAACGCGTTTGTTAGGGAGAGGTTTCCACAACCTTATAAGGGATGCTTCATTATCTTCTCCAACCAATGTGGAATCTCAACCAATGTGGGATCTCAACAGGGACCCTCACGAGAAACTTTCTTTTCGATCCTTAGTAGATGTTATTGCAACATTCGTGAGGAGTCACAATAGACGTTTGTTTCAATGACATAGAATATGAAAAATCAGATTGGTTGAACATTATGGATCTCGATTGAGTTTGAGTAAGAAGGAGGTTAAGACTAGTCCTATCTTGGAATAATGACTCTATCTAGGAGTAGAGTGCAGTAATAAATAATCAGTCGCCTTGAATTTGCATTACTACCAACAAATGACAGATATGCTTATTACCCTTTGAACAAAGAACCTTGTTATAATGAAATTTTTTAATGCATAAACACTAAGTTTAAAGTAGGGTGTAAGAAACGGGGACAAAATCGATAATCAAACCCTCTTTATACTGTTGTGGATTAGAAATTGTTATAGTGGTTATCAGAGTTAGAAACCGGGCAAGTGTGCCAAGTGAGGACGTTGTGGATTGTGAAATCCCACATTGGTTGGAGAGGGAAACGAAACACTCCTTACAATGGTGTGGAAACTTCTCCCTAGTAGACGCGGTTAAAACCGTGAGGCTGACAACGATACGTAATGAACCAAAACAAACAATATTTGCTAGTGATAAGCGATTACAACAAAATAGGGTAATGGTAGGGAGTTAAGACCTAATGTAGTTAAACGACCAACATTTGAGCTAACATGAATGAAGCTCAACGGCTAAAGTATTCATTCCTTTCCTAGAAGTCAAAAGGTTCAAATTCCCATCCATCCTCCATTTGGTGGACTCAAAATGATGGAAAACAATAAGAACATAATTTGCTTTTGCATTTGTAGGGACTGAAATGGAAGGAGTTCGAGGTAGCAGCTATTGAATTAAAAGACATTCATGTTTCTCCATTCTTCTACACCAGAATGTCTAGTGAATTGTGATAAACAGCAGAAGATTGTTCCATGGCATTTAAGAGCTTTCAACTGTGGGATGCATCGACTAATTTAGGGAATGATCATGGATTTATAATCAAGGAATACTATCTCTATTGGTATGAGACCGGTTGGGAAGTCCAAAGCAACTATGAGAGCTTATGCTCAAAGTGGACAATATCATACCATTGTGGATATCCGTGATTCCTACATCAACCCTCAAATTCTAAAAGTAAACCAGCTCAAACAAAATTTATTAGCCATTTAAATCCCCGAGCACCTTTCACTTCCATTTCTTATCAAGAAATCATCATATAAGAGCCAGCACAAATACCAAAATCCTTAAAATTTGAAGTAAGAGTTCGTTTGAAAACTCACACTGTAAGACGAATCTGAACATCATTTTGCTCCAGTTTCTTGGGGAGTCTTTGCCACGATTGAAATTGCATGCAATCCAGACTGAAGCTCATCAGCCAACGCATCATACACCATTCTATGGCGCTTCACAAGGCTCTGCCCTTCGAAATTTGGTGACACAATCTTTACATTGAAATGAGTCTCCCCATCGCTTCCCTTAACTCCCGCATGCCCAGCGTGCTGGTGCGAAACGTCCTCGATTTCCAAAACACTCGCTGATAATGCTGATTGCAACTTCGTCTTCATCCTGTTCGCCCTTGAGAGCACCACGTTTGCCCCTCGTGAAGCCATAGTGTTCGATTAAATGTCTGCAATATTTGCATCCATGAGTGGACAGAGGTTCAGAGAAACGAAAAAATCGATAGTAAAACTGCGGAATCTATAATATCATTTTCTCAGTTTTGACTCGAATAGCAGAAGATTATCATCCACGAACGAGCAAAGATTGGATGAGATACCGCCAAATTTTTGTGAAAAAAGGATTTGCAGGTTTATAATTGATAGAAATTTTGAAAATCGTTCATAAACGCAAAGTACTGACCGTGGTGACTCGATGCCTGCTGGATGCTCGGAGACCCTCGACTTTGGCAGCGCGACTTCAGTTTAACGGAGTTCCGTACGCGACTTTTGTGCTTTTCCTCTGAGTTCGAGATTCACGACGAATAATTTTTTTTTCTGCTAAATTAATTAAAAAAAAATATATATATATTCTATTTTATCTAAAAAAAATATATTTTTGAATTTTTTAAAATTTAAAAATACGTTTAAAACTTAAATTATCCACAATTAATACTTTATTTCAATAATTTTTTACTTTAAAAAAGGTTAAAAAAATGAGTTGCATTTCAAAAATGTTTTTTGAGCGTTATGAAATTAAAAAAAAAAAAAAAAAAAAACATGATGAAATCATTATTACCATGTTCAAAAATTTAGAAGTTTTTTATTTTATTTTATTTTTTAATTTAAAAATAATTTATGAGAAGCAAATAAATAGAATAACTTTGGTTAATTATTTATTTATTGAGGTTAAGGGTGCTTATGGCCTAAATCCATATCCTCGAAAGAAAAGAATTTCCTCCCTCAGTCTTTTGAGATTAAGCTAAGACGGGTTATCGACTATAAAAAAGATCTAGACCTACGAGCCGAGGTTGAGAAAAGCCCCTTTGGCCTAGATCTACCGTCTCGAAAAAAGAGAATCTCCGATTAAGCTAAGATAAATTATCGACTATAAAAAATATTTAAACTGGCTGAGAATGTTATCTTAAAATTTGAATTAGATTTACACGATATATGAGCCAAAATACATGCATCAGTATGCATAATACTACAGCCATGTGAGATTTGACATTATAGATCAATTGGCTCGGACATTGGACCGCTTGGTAGGTTTAATATGTTCAAATGATAAAAATTTATTTATAAAATAACTTATAAATAATTAGTATTTTTCACTATGTATGACATAATGATACCATTTGTCACAATCGCATTCTTGATGGCAGCGGACTTGGGATTGTGTGACACTCACTTTCCAACGATAAGTGAGCTAAGCCAATTCATTCTTGCATCGCTTACGGCCCAGCGACTCGAGCCTCTGACCTCGATTTTAAGAGAAGGTTTTAGAGAACAAGAGAAAGAGAAAGATTTTTGAAAGAGATATTATATAAACAAGCAATTATTGGGAATTAAAACTTATATTTAGCTTAAATTATAAAAATTATTTAACCGAACTTGGGTGCGGTCGGGGCTAGGATTGGCTTTGAATATACCTCCGAATAGAGTTTGTTCCAGATTTCAAATGATCAGATAAATTAAATGCCTCTCCACATAGTTCGCCCATTAATTTTTGTTTCGAAATCAACAAAAACACGACATTCAATTGCTTTGAGAATTTCTCACAAGTCTTTCATTTCAAAATCAGAGATCTCGTACGTGAAGCTAGAAGATTTCTATGTCAATCTCTTGCATCGGTGTGTTCAAACCTCCGATTCCCGCCATGGATCGGCAATTCATGCGAAGTTCCTCAAAGGATTTCTTCCATATTCTCTTTTCTTCCACAACCATGTACTTAATTTCTATGTCAAATGTGGAAGTCTCTCATGTGGTCTGCAACTGTTCGACGAAATGCCTGAGAGAAATGTTGTGTCCTGGTCTGCAGTCATTGCTGGGTTCGTCCAACACGGCCGACCCAATGAAGCCCTCTCTCTGTTTAGCCGCATGCATTGTGATGGCACGATAATTCCCAACGAATTCACCCTTGTAAGTGCTCTTCATGCTTGTTCTTTAACTCAGAGGCTGATATGTTCGTACCAAATTTACGCATTAGTTCTTCGCTTAGGATATGGATCGAATATTTTCCTCATGAATGCGTTCTTAACTGCTTTAATTAGGCATGAGAAATTGCTGGAAGCTTTAGAAGTTTTTGGGAGTTCTTCATCCAAGGATATTGTATCATGGAATGCTATGATGGCTGGTTATTTGCAATTATCATATTTAGAACTGCCTAAGTTTTGGCGCCGGATGAATCTCGAGAACATTAAGCCTGATAATTTTACATTTGCTAGTATCTTAACTGGGTTGGCTGCTCTCTCTGAGTTTAAACTGGGTTTGCAAGTTCACGGACAGCTTGTGAAAAGTGGATATGGGAATGATATTTGTGTAGGGAATTCCTTGTGTGATATGTACATTAAGAATCAGAAATTGTTAGATGGTTTTAAAGCTTTTGATGAAATGCCTTCAAGTGATGTGTGTTCTTGGACTCAGATGGCTGCAGGGTGCCTCCATTGTGGTGAACCAATGAAGGCACTCGAGGTCATTTACGATATGAAAAACGTCGGCGTGAGGCTAAATAAGTTCACCCTTGCAACTGCCTTGAATGCTTCTGCTAATTTAGCATCCATAGAAGAAGGGAAGAAATTCCATGGATTGAGAATTAAACTTGGAGCTGATATTGATGTTTGTGTTGATAATGCTCTACTTGATATGTATGCAAAATGTGGATGTATGAGCAGTGCAAATGTTGTCTTTCGTTCAATGGATGAACAATCTGTTGTCTCATGGACTACCATGATTATGGGATTTGCACACAATGGCCAAGCAAAAGAAGCCCTTCAAATCTTTGATGAAATGAGAAAAGAAGGGGCTGAGCCTAATCACATCACTTTTATTTGTGTCCTCTATGCTTGTAGCCAAGGAGGTTTCATTGATGAAGCATGGAAATACTTCTCTTCCATGAGTGCTGACCATGGGATTTCACCCTCTGAAGATCACTATGTATGTATGGTGAATCTCCTAGGCCGAGCTGGGTGTATAAAAGAAGCCGAGGATTTGATCGGACGAATGCCGTTTAAACCGGGTTCTTTGGTCTGGCAAACATTGCTTGGTGCATGCTTAGTTCATGGCGACGTAGAGACGGGAAAACGAGCAGCCGAGCACGCGTTGAATTTGGATCAAAACGATCCATCGACTTATGTTTTGTTATCGAACATGTTTGCTGGTCGGAGCAACTGGGACGGTGTGGGAAGTTTGAGAGAGCTAATGGAAACTAGAGATGTAAAGAAAGTACCTGGATTCAGTTGGATGTAAACATGAGAATGGTTAGTTCTTCTCCTTTTAAAGATTTTTCACTGAAATAAGTTGTTGAAAGATTCTTCAAGGAAATTCATGTTGGTGGGTGACTTGTTTTCCTATGATAGCTTTTGGGAGAGGTTATTTGAATCATGGTGGTCTAAAATTGTGGATTATTATTATTTTTACTATTATTATAATTATTTGGCGTTTTTATTATCATCGACCGTCTTCAATTCTTAAAAGCTCTCTACTTAGAGCTTGATTCGTGTATGAATCTGTTATTTGAGAAGTAGAAGTTGGTTGATATCTGTTATTAGGGAGCTTGTAGATAATTTGCAATAGTCAAAACCACTACTAGCAGATATTGTCTGCTTTGGCCCATTACGAGTCGCTGTTAGCCTCACGGTTTTAAAATGCATCTATTAGGGAGAGGTTTCTACACTCTTATAAAAAAATGTTTCGTTTTCCTCTCCAACTGATGTGGGATTTCACAATCCACTCCCTTCGGGCCCTAGTATGTTCGTGGAATCTCACATAATCCATCTTAGAGTTCAGAGTTCTTGTTTTTATTTCATTAAAATATAATTTTGTGACGAATCTTTTTGTAGTTTATGAGATAAACATAAAATTAATTATGATATTCGAAAATTAGGTTCTTTCAACGGTACCTAGTCTAATCTCTGACATTTCATTCTAACTTTGAACTCAAAAAAAAAAAAGTAAAAGAACAAAAAAAACTTTGCTTTAATACAAAGTTTACAAAGTTTATTTGTTATTATTAGGGTGAAATTTATTAAAAGAGATATCAATGTCTAATAAATAACTATGAAAATATCAACTCATACGTGTCACATAATTAGATAAAAAAATAAAAAATAAAAAATAAATGCATTTAAATATATATAAAAAAAATTAAAAGTGTATAAAAAGATATAAAAAAATAAGTGTTTTTTTAAATATCTTAATAAATGAATACAAAAAATTTAAAAATTAGACTAATTTAAAAAAAGAGAAATAAATTTATTAATCTTTTTTTACTTGTGTGTGTTGCAAAAAGTATTTTTAATGAATTATTATTATTATTTACTTGTGTTTGTTGCAAAATTAAAAATATTTTATTAGGCTTGGTAAAGTAAAAAAAAAAAAAGAAGTTAGTATAAAATTTTATTTATTGAAATTAGTGAATTTATATATATTTTTTGGGTTAAAATTAGGGTGTGATTTAGCAAAAATAAAATAATAATAATAAATAAATAAACAAATAACTAAAATTAGAAGTTTAAAGTAAAAATAAATGGATATATATTATATAATTAATTAATAATAAATTAAAATTTACAGAAAAACCAAGCTGATTTTTCATCGGCGAGAAGAGAACGAAATTGTAAAAAAAGAGAATAGAATCTGCTAATCTCTTCCTCTGGTCTTCCTCGCTTCCTTCTCCGCATCACTCGCGCTCCAATTTCATAATACCTTTCTCCATCTCTCCTCCTTGTTCTAGCGTCACAACCTGAGGAAAAAGAATCTACAAATCTTCAGATTTCAGTTTTTATCGGAATGTCTTCGTCCGGTGGTAACTCTGGCGACGGAGCTGGCGGTGGCGCCGCCTCGCAGGGCCATCAGCTCTATTTCTGCTATACGTGCAATCGTACGGTAACAATTGCTCACTCATCCTCCTCCGATCTTTTGTGCCCCAACTGCAACGATAGCTTCGTTGAAGAAATGGAAACTCCAAACCCTAACCCTAGCCCTGTTCCCAATCCTTTCGTTTCCTTCACATCCGAGGCATTTCCTCCGTTCAGTACCGGGGGTGGTGGAAATGGCGGTTTCCCGATCATATTCTCCACGTCATCGTCTTCCGGTGGCATTGGTGCTGGCGGTTCTATGATGAATGATCTCTCGGCGCTGTTGGGAGGTGGTTCTTTTCGATCGTCGTCCTTGCAGGACCCTGACGGTTTTAATCCCTTGCTCTTCCTCCAGAACTATCTTCAAAGCGCTAATGTTCAATTGGTAATCCAAAACGCCTCGGGAGAGGCGTTTCATCCCTCTTCCAATTTCAATCTTGGCGACTACTTCTTCGGCCCCGGCCTTGAGCAGCTGATTCAACAGCTTGCTGAAAACGATCCGAACCGTTATGGAACCCCTCCTGCCTCGAAGTCGGCGATTGAGGCACTTCCAAATATCAAAATTACGGAGGAATTGCTGGCCTCGGATTCTTCACAGTGTGCTGTGTGTAAGGACACATTTGAGCTCAACGAAGAGGCGAAACAGATGCCTTGTAAACACATATATCATGAAGATTGTATCGTTCCTTGGCTGGAATTGCATAATTCTTGTCCAGTGTGTCGATATGAATTGCCCACAGATGATCCTGATTACGAGCAAAGGACTCGCGGGACTTCATCTCCTAATCGAAGTCAAAGCGAAAGTCAACTCTTCGGCGATTCTTCAACCGGTGGGGAAAATTTTGGTGGAAGCGATCCTAATTCTGGCGAGAATTCACAGACGCAACAAATGGCTGATCGGAGGGTGAGAAGGATTGCTTTTCCTTGGCCATTCAGAGGTTTTGGTCCAGCTGCTGAAACTAGCGATAGCGGAGGTGGGAACAACAGCGGAAATAGCGACGATCCTAGCTCCAGAAATCGGGGAAGCCAGAACTCTTCAGAGCCTATGGAGGAAGATCTTGATTGAGGATTACTGGTATTGCATCTCAAATTATGTCCTTCCCTTTTGAAATTTTATCATATCTTGTTTGTACAAACGTTTGAACTTTACAAAAATAATATTTGTAATTGAATTTCTGTTCTTTGGATGAAGGGGGCAAATATATAAACAGTTACCGTTGTTCATATCTTTAGTGAGATAGATGCCATGGCGCTTAGGCTTCTATACAAATCACCAGTTATTCCATTTCATAACCTTCATATTATGTTTTCTGTTCTGAAACACTCCTTTAGCCAACTCTTTTATATATCTGATTGTCTATACATGAAAGGAAGCAATTCTACTTGACTGCAATTTTATCTGAACGATTCTCATACCGAAACCAATCTTACTTCTTATTTTTAGAATTTCCATCAGGTTTCTTTTTTCTTTCTTTTTTGGGTCCAAATTATTACTTTTTGTGTTCATAAATACTAAAAGGCACAAACGTGTGTGTCACTTCATTTGAACATAGTGACATAATGAGAAGGATATTATTCTTGTTGGTTTTTGTTTTAATTGATTTGAACTATTGCGGTCCATACAGTGTCAAAAATTTTGAGGCCATGGATTCCATCTTAGGTTCGTACTTGTAAGTGCATGTCACTTTGCTAGGATCCTTTTCTACAAATAAAATTCGAAGTAAAACAAGCCTTACAAAGGGCTCACAGGACTTGATCTTCTCCTTCAAATAAAATTCAAGGTATAAGTAGCCTTATAAAGGGTTCTCAGGACTTGGATGTTAATTGATCCTCAAGTGAAACATACTTGGTATAAGTATTATACTTGCATGGTGGTATCCGAACTTAATTATGACAAGAACTGGTAATTGAAATGTAGTGTGGTTGCCGTCATGATAATGTTTCACTCTTTAAGATATATGCTTAATGGGAACATCATTGAGTTACACAGCCTGCTTTTCTGAATAAGAAGTTTGTGATTTATGCTAATCATGAACCATTCATCTGCTGACTTGATAGTGCTTCTAGATTGCTATCTATATCTTATTTATTAATTATTAGAATTTGAAATGAAATTTTAAAGAAGTTTTTTCATTATATTTCTCCATGTTATTTTCCCATTTCCCATACTTGGTTAACAGTGAATCATCAAAATCATGCATGTTCCATTTTCTAGATCCTGGTTTCACAATAACTGAGTTCATTGTCGGTTATTATCAGACCAGCATCTGATTTAATGCTTACTTTTGTTCTGTTACTATTGAAAGTTTTTAATATGGGTAATGCAAAACTTCTAATAAATGCTCACGTAACATCTTTTGGTTACCTTTTCTTTTTGGTCTCAACTAGTTCTTACCTTCTGTTTCACACTGCGTGGCATCTGTTCAGTTAACCACACCATCATAAATTGTCATTATGTACTTGGAAAAGTTCCTGGATTCTTTTGTAACCAAGTGTTAGTCCCGACTTCTACCCTGAACTCTCTGAACATTTACTTGGGATGGATTGACATTGTCTGTGCAATCACGGTATTCCTACTTGGTCGTACCAAATTATTTCCCTCCCTTGAAATCGTGCTTTGTTCTTGTTGCTTTTTAAGGAGCCTTTCTTCTCCCAAATCACTGGTTGTGATGCTTTCTTTTTGTCCTTTGTCATCTGTATAGAGCTTAAAGATCTTAACTGATTTTCTGTCTTTAGGACATTGAATGGTACTACAAAATGAGTCATCCACAAATCATCATGTCCAAGCCCTGGTAATATTGTATGTGATAAGATTTGAAGAACAAAATCCGATAAAAATATGTGCAGGACTTTGAGTGAATTTGGAGCTTTATTAGATATCGATCTATGGGTATTTGTATCTCAATCCTCTCCCAAATGATGACATTGGAAATTACTTATTGTCTATTTTGCAATAAACTTATTTTGAATTTCTCTCATTATCCTAATGCTTTTGGCAAATAATTTATTATGTTTTAGCAATTTGGAACTCATTTTACTCCAGCTTGCATTTTTCTCCGCCTGAAAACTTCATTAAACTTGTATGCTTAGGTTTTCTGTATGTGAAATAACTATGGAAAATAGCAACCAACCATGTTTCTTCTGAACTCATTTAGGCTGGAGTTCAGATACTCAATAACTCTTACTCATATATTTTCTTTATAAAAAAAATCCAGTATCTCCGTTTCTCCGTAAGATCTCTAAAGGCGTATAGGTGTGTGTCCAACAAGTCGAACCACCATGGGTACAAAAGCACCTCTTTGTGCTGTGAACTTTTGAACTTTTTTAGGATTTCACAGTTTTAGTACGTAACTTGTTATATTTACGCACATTCATAGCTGTTATCGGGCAGTCTTATCTGTAGTACTGATAATAATGCTTCTCTTGTTCTTTCATATAATTTGAAACATGATTGCTTCACTTCTCTGATATATATTACTGTACTGAAATTTTGGTTGGAGCATGTTCTTTAATCTTTGAACTGTTTGTCAGTGAATGAACGTGTTTAATCTGATTTTCTGAACAGAATGGTCCCCCTACCCCAGCTTCTCTATTCCTTGGTATGATTTTGATATCGCTGGCATGAGGAACCTCAATGGTTCAGAAGCCCTTGGTTTCGGTTTCAGTCGACAAGTTGATAACCTCCTTGAGAAATTTTTGCATGAGCACTTTTTACACAACTCATAACTGCCAAATATTAGAAGGTTAAATGGTAGTTTTTGGTCTTGACATTACACTTATTTAGATTGAGAGATTCTAGATTTCAATGAAAAATGTAAATTGTTTATCTGATGCAGCGATTTCTTAAGTTCTGTACAATTAAATGTCTCCCTTTTATTCTTTGGCAGGTCTGCAAGTGATTTGAATCTGGAAACCATTAATGAATATAGAAAACATCCTTATATGTTAATTATTAGAGTTTGTCCATTTATGAAATTCGCCTACAATAATCCATAGGTAAAGGGTTCGAGCTCAGAATTCTTTGTAGATTAAGGAAATTATGTGCATTATTTTGTTTGCAAAGGTCTGTAAATCTTTTGCGTCTCTGAATTGAAATGCTGTATGCTTCCCATGTGAATTTGCTGCACTTACTCTTGGTTTAGTCCCAATAAAAAATGAATGCTATTCAATGGTTTATCAATCAACAGATCTCTTACTCCTCCCTGGCAATGTTACTGCATAGATAAATTGCTCGGTTAGACCCTCGACGTCCATCGAGCTGGGGAATCAATGTGGTTTTCAGAATCGGGGCTTGCTGGACGGGAAACTATCGGTAAGAAAAAGTATTTTGGTTCAGAAAATTTCAGCTATATTGAGTTCAGTACACTCTGGTTTTGTCACATTTGATATTAGCCACACACACTTCTTTGTTGTGCATAGTTTTGATTATTGCCCCTTGTCCCGTAACAGTGACATCTCAGCCAACACAATATATGGTCGATTTCTCTTTGTTATCAACGACAAAATTGTTTAGGCCACATCTCATTCATCACTGAACTTGCACATCTTAAACACCTTGCATTATCTACCGTGAGTCCGAGCACTGACTGTCTCATTCGCATTCGGAAACTAGTACACTATAGCCGATGCTTTTATACCGATGCATGTAGGAGAGAAAAACCAAAATTTACAGTTTCACCCTACATTCAATGGTCTATGTAACAGCTGATATTGTCCTCTTTGAACTTTTCCTTCTGAGGTTTTCCTCAAATTTTTGAAAATGTGTCCGCTAGGGAGAAGTACGAGGAATACTTCGTTCCCCTCTTCAACTAATGTGGGTTCTTACTCTTTGGTGGTAGTAGCATATTAACTAGTTTCGGGTTTTTCTCATCAGATATATTTGCGCTTGGTCTTCTAGGTTTAGAGGACTAGAATTAGACTCTTAGACTACTATATTTGGGCCCTAAGGTTCACGATATGCTTTTTGAGATTTTTTCTTTCGAGATCCTTGTCAAATTAGCCTTTTGTTTTGTGTGGAATTTTTAGGAAATTAAACGAATACTTTCGGTTATTTATTAGACTAGGGCCCATATGATAGCACATGATGATGATGATTATTATTATTATAGGGTCACATAAGAAAAGGAAATTATTGGCAATGGACTATAGTAAGCTAATAATTTCCCTGTCCTGATTCAAGAAATAGAGTCGTTTTAAAGCGTTAGTTGAAGTGCATAAGGCTACTTTTATAAACTAAGGTTATTTTTGTAATATTAAGTCTAATTTTGTTATTTTCATGAGATTAAAATAAAACTAAGTAAATTATACTTTTATTTAGATTTATATAAGCTCTATGTTCGAATCTTTATAAAATAACATTTATCGAATTTCTTTAATTAAGTCATACACTAATCTTTTAATCCAGGTGTAAAGTTGAATTATTTCTCATTATTCTTTAAATACCCACAAAAGAAAAAGGAAATTTTTATTCCAATAAAATAGGAGAGGATTTGGCAGCAAAGGGAGATTTCTCCCACACCGACAACTTTAATTTGGACAAATACACCTCGACTCATCTTTTATTACCATTCATATTATTTAAAAATTGTTCACAAAAAATTTAATTTATTTTTTTAATTCGTAAAAATTTTGAATCTCTGATTTTTTTAATTGAGAATCACGTGCTTAATTTTGAATTTTCAAATAAAAAATGGATAAGATATTGAGAATAAATGGTCAATTTTAGGGAAAAAAATATTACCATTATTAATAAATAGAAAAAATAGTTAATTTTCTTAGATAAACAGACTCTCTACCATCATGGTATGATTTTGTTCACTTTCAGTGTAAGCGGTTCATTTTGAGCATAAGCCCTCGAGACTTTGATTTGTGCATCTCCAAAAGATCTCAAACCTCTCATGACTTTGCTTTGGGCTTTCTAAAAAAATCTCAAATCTCTCATGGCTTTGCTTTGGGCTTCCCCAAAAGACTTCAAACCTCTCATGGCTTCCCAAAAGACCTCAAACCAACGGAAAGCTTTCATGGCTTTGCTTTAGACTCCCCAAAAAGCCTCAAACAAATGGAGAGAGTATTATTTCCTTATAAACCCCATTGATCCTTCCAATGGAGAGAGTATTCTTTCCTTATAAACCCCTCTTGATCCTCTCTAATGGGATGTGTAATTCATAATGTACACCGAATGGTAAAATAAATTGCTACAATTTTTTTTTTTTTTTTTTTTGGGTAAAATAAATATTTCAAGTTAATAACGTCAAAGAGAATCAAAGTAAAGTTTGCTTCCTTGGATTGACCGAGTTGAGGGTCGGCGCGTATTATGATTTTGAGAATGAAGAACAGTATTAGGTACTTCAAATTTACAGCTTTTGGATGGCAAATCCAATCATTCTCTCCCACTTCCCATTGCTTTTAATTGATCTTTAAATTTTCTTCATCGGAGCAAACGGCGCCTTTTGAGTGGTAGGTGTTGGTAGCTGAAGATTTCCTCCGATCGTAAGATCAGATCCTTCCTCCCAAATTCGATTGAAGACGAATTCGAAGAAGAAGTTCGTGTAGATGTCCCCGTCAAATAGTTCGTCAAGTGGAGTTAGTGGACATGGTGGACCGAATTACATAGAACATCAAATTTCCAAAATGGATACTCTCGCCGGCATCGCCATTAAGTATGGAGTCGAGGTACCTTTCATTTTCCTTTTCCTTCTTCAATTTTTGCCTATTCTTCTGTCGGTTTAGCTTTATGTTCTCTTTTGTTGTGTTTTTTCCTCAAGTTTTGGCGATTCTTTCTCTTGTCATACCGTATCAATTAACGGTTGACTTGATTCGATTTTCGAGGTCTGGTAAATCATTGCTCTAAGTTCCTTTTTATCGCTGAAAGTATTTCAAAATCTTTGAATTTAGATTCTGATTCAACGGTGATTTCAGCACTCTCTTATTGCAGAAATCTTCATCAATTATCGAAAACTATTCCGATTTAGGCATATGTATATTGTGAAAACAATAGTTCAGTTGTGAGGATTCAATTGAATCAGTGTGTTTAACTTCGTTTGGAAACACAGTAAGGCTAACGTTAGGGCGAAATATTCGCGAGTTTCTGTATTTCCAATTCCATGAGCATTGTTTCTCTACTCGACGTAATTTAACAATGATCTGATGCTCCAAATAGATTTCTTCAGCTCTGAACTTTGTCGGTTCAGAGGTGACTTCGATCGGTTGCATTTGGCTCTTTCAGTTGATCAAGCCAAACAATAGAAAGTTCGTATTAGATTTCATTTGCTCAGATTCTTGTTAATTAAGATACCAGGGTGTCAGGATGAATAAATAGATTCGTTTTTCTTTTTCAAATTCCATCTTGCTTGCTGAATTTGCAATCATATTCTTTGAAATTGGTAATGTGTCTTTACTCTTTAGTATATAAAATTCCAGTGATGTTATTAGCAAGCTTATGCCTACTGAGAAGTTTGTGTGACCAATCAATATCCATAGTGTTGATCTTAGGCTCATCAATCTATCTGGGATCTTAGGTTATTCGCAACCTCATCAATCCATAAGTGTATATTATTTATAGCTTATTCAATTGTTAGGATAGTAAAGCTGAAAATGGTCATACACCGTGAACAACTATTTACAAAAAGAAAAAAAAAATTGGTAGAGATTGTATATGGTAGATAGTTATATATAGTAGGTGGTTATATGTGATAAACGTATATGTGTGTATATATATATATAGTAAATTGAGACCATGCTTTCAAAACTTATTTATGCATTCTTTGTTTTCTTCCTACTAAATTCTACTACCGTACATTCTTGAAGTTATCAATATAAACCTTTAATCAATATTTTTCTCCTGTATTTTCTCTCTTCTGTTCTTTGTGTTCATTTAGATTGAGTGTGTACGTTGTTGTGTGATCCTAATTGTTTTTCCCATCGTGATGCTCTTAATTTCATTTCTCACTAGGTGGCTGACATCAGGAGGTTGAATGGCTTGGCAGCAGATCTTCAAATGTTTGCTTTGAAGAAATTGAGAATTCCTCTACCAGGAAGACATCCACCATCACCCAGCTTGTCTGATGCTTCTACTGTTACAGGGTATTCCTTGCTGTGAATTTCTAGATGAGTTTATATCTTTCTATTATTAAGCTTTCTGTTTGCCTATATTTTCTGATCATACTTCATGTGTGTAAACCTGTCTTAGTCGAGTCGGTTGGCGGCTCTTAAAGTAAATTTAGCATATGCACATTGAGGCTGTGGTTAGGGGTGGGAAATGGGAATCCTAAGAATCTTATTGTAACATACTTTAAAAAACCAAGGAATTGCTTATGTGGTTAGCTAGTTTCAAGTTGTAGACATGTTTTATAGGATCATGGCGCTGTCTAACAACTTACGTCGTAGTGAACTAGTTTAGTATTTTTAAATTTGAATATTGTGAAGGCTAAGGTGGTTATAAATTATAACATTTGCATGAATTACCTTACATGCCTAGAGAACATAATATCGGTTTGAAGTATGCATTTCACCGTTTTCTTATTCTAATGATTGAAATTTGCATCATAAACATCTTATGCAGCATGTTATCTTGAGAATTGGTATAATTTCCAATTTCTTGGAGTTTCCAACTGACTTCCTTCCTTGATTTTGTTTGAAAAGTATCGTCCCGAAGTAGTAATATAGTTGAATATATGTCGAAAGTTTTGAAATTGTTCAACTTTGTACAGATATTATAATTTTAAAGATTTGATTCAGATGGTGTAATCTGTTCTCCTTGGACTGTGGATTGGATATTATCCAGAAAATTTACTGTTCAGGTTTGTCTAAATATAGATTTTGCAAAATGTATTGCAGAAGTGGATCTGTAAATGAAGAACCTCTACATCTAGGCCAACCAACTGATATGCTAAACTCTTCGCCATCTTCGAGATTGAAATCACCGAACCCGAAAGCCTCCCCTGCCATGAGTACATTACAAAAATATTATGGTCTAGTGTCACGAACAGTCGAGAATGCACCCGAAGGAATGGAGATGGCATTATACAGAACTGAGGATTCAAATTTCATTGATGATGGGTTGTTTCCCAAAACCTCTGAGCTTTCCACACCACCTTCAAACATTCACTCGAAGACCAGGAAATACGCCGGTAGTTTCTGGCCTGAGAACGAGTCAATAACCGAACATCTATTATGTACAGAACCTGGAGATGGAGAGAATGAAAAATCTGATGAAAAGCTGGTTCGCAGGCGTCAAAAGGCTGAAAATGGCGTTGGCACCCCAGAAAGATCGTCGAAGGGCGAAAATAGTAGTGGAGGCTTCTTTTCTGGTTCAAATGGGAAGAGTTTAGCCATGAGGCTGAAATCAGTTAGCAGATCAATGTTACTATCGGATTCGGATCCAGTTCGGATAAACTCGATTCCAGTAGGATTAGGAGATGCTATAATTACTGATGGCATTTCTGAAGTTCATAAATCATTAAGTACATCAAACCTGAGAGACCAAGATAGCAGCAGCAGCAGTTCAGCATCTGTGTGGGCAACAACAAGGTGGAGTTTAAAGCCGGACTTGCAAGCTCTCTCAAGTGCTTCAATCACAAAGCCACTCTTCGATGGTTTGCCAAATCCAATCACAGGGCGCAGGAACAAAGCAGCTCTTGATTAACCAAGGTCATATAAACTCTGTTCATATTCGCATTCATCGAACTGCTTCATTCTTTTGGTGTTGGCCCGAAAATTCTTTTGCAAGTGTTATTACAGGAATGTATAGGTAGGGATGCGAAATAAGAGAAAGATGGATTGTTCGAGGAAGTTAACACTGGTAAATACTACACCAACACATATATATTCTTTTTGTTGAAGATTGAGTCGTGTGGGGTAAGGGGTGATGCTTACTGTGAGGAGCGTATTTTCAACCTGACGCTATATCTTAAGATACGTACTTTATTTGTACTTAAAAGATATTTGTTGTCATCAACTACTATTATATTTCCACGAAAAAATTGCTAAGACTCATTGTTGAAGTTAGATTGTTTGTTGTCGTTAACTATTGAGTTTCCATGAAAATATAGCTAGAACTTATTAACTATTAAATTTCCATGAATATATATATATATTTTGTCAACTTCTCCCTACCCAAGGTTATATGTGAGCCGTTGTTATTTCTCTCTTGCTTGCTTAAATAACGTCTCTTTCAAATCAAAAATCTCTGTTTGCCCTCGTTTTCTTCTAAAACCTTTCTCTTAAAACCGAGGTCAGAGGTGTGAGCATACGTCGTAGACCAAGAACGAATTGGCTTAGCTCACTTGTCGCGTCTTTATTATTAAGTTTAGGGTTTAGAGTTCAGAATTCTGTTCGAGAATATAATCGTTATTGAAGTACAAATTGTTAATATAACTAAGACTCATTATTGAACTACTAGATTATTTGGGTCACCAACTATAAAATTTTCACGAAAATATAACTAAAACTCATAATTATTTGGTGTTATTAATTTCATTAAAATATAACTAGAACGGGTATATCTTGAACACTTATAAAATCAATATATATATATCTTGATTAGTTAAATTATTCGTAAGTACACTATTCAACCTCGTGGTTGAGTTCTAGAAGTATTAAGAAACCAAGAATTGGACTTGGTTGCATCAGCATGGCTATATGTTCGTGAATCCAACCATGTTTGAATCAAAGGAAGGAATCAATCAATCATGAATCTCTGAAAAGATCTCAAAACATTGAGGCATTGAATACTAAGGCTCAAGTTATAAGCAAAATTCCAGTTTAGTTTGTTTTCCCTAGCATATAACACTATTTCAAGAGTTGCACTCAGAGTTCGTTCTACTTCGCTATAGTAGTAGCTGTTCTAAATAGAGGAAGGGGAAAGGAACGAACAATCACCACCTGTTATTTGGTGGTTTAACTCTATAAATACGAACTATCCAATTAGATGTGGTGAACGCCTCTTCCAAGTGCTCCAGTTTGATGTCCTTGTTACCAATTTCAACTCCTCTGGCACGATCATACCTGCCATCCATCATCCATCATATAGACAACCCGAGTCAGGCAAGCCATTAACGAACGACACTAGTTACGTAACAACAACAAAGGAACAGAGTTTTAAAATTCTACATCGAAGAGAACCGATGGATACGTGTTTCATGACACGAACGAGTTACTATTGGTCCTAAGTCAACCTCTCTTACCGGTTCTAGTCCTACAGGTTTCCACTAAAGTGTCTTAAGTAGCCTTCGAAGAGTCCGTTTATTCTCTCTTCGTTTTCAAAGATATACCGACCGTAGGTATCTTAGATACGAAATGCAGTAGTTATTGCTAACCATATACATCTTTGGGGTGTATATGGATATTCATTCCTATCATCAGCAAGAACAAGCTTGTGATATGGACGTAGATGATATATTAATTAGCCTATATGTTCAGTCCTATCTGACTATGTCAATAACACGTGTTGCTTTCATCGAGAAAATATCGAGCTCATAAATTTTCTTTACGCTTAATGTCTATAGATTTTGAACTTACCCAGGAGGCTTGCCATATTCTGTTACTAGCTCGCCGAACCGATAATATGAAAGCTTGTACCTGGTGACCAAGTAAAAGGTGTAAGTATAACATAGAGCACTAAATCCACATTACCTCGTATAAGAAGATATGAAATGTAGCAATACAAACGCACGTAAATCGTATCCAACGCTAAGGAACTTACATAAGACAATTCAACATCTTGGGAGCTGCCCCTTTGTCGACTCGATATTCTCCATTTACCAGATAATCGGGTTCTTTGATTACAGGGAAAACACCACCTCCAATTCTCACCATCCACAAAAATCTAGCATGACGTGACGCACAATTTTCGTCAAATAAGATACTAAATAATATAACACATGATGCAATCTGAAAATATGTATTGAATAGGCAAGATAGTCATAGAGAGCGTTGATAGTGGAGTAGTCCATATGCCAATCATTTACTTTATTCAAAGAAACAAACTCTTACTTGTTAATATCATCAGATGAATAGCCAGTCACACCACCAAAGACAACTAGCACATAATCCACATCGAGTGATCTCATTATTTCGTAAGCCTCATCTTCATACGAAGACATTGCACGTCCAACAGTAGCGATGTGTGTGTTATTCCAGGTATTGTTGTCGACAATGACAGTTCTGTTTCCCATTGCTGTGATTTGGTACCCATAATCCCACCATGACATCACCTTAGCATCTTGAGGAGTATTCTGTCTGAGCCAAAAGTATGCCTCACGGTAGTCATCGAAGATAACCCTGTTACCATGGGCGCCCCGTGCAGACAAGACAATTGATGGAGATGAATAAGCTTCTGAGGTGACCCATGTACAATGGGTTGCATACCTTGAAAGCAAGTAAAAAGCACCAAAGAGCAGCGCAATAGCACCATTCCTTTGGAAAGGCTGGGATTGATCAAGAGATGCCTGTTGGTTGCATGGGAGGGGGAGAGAAGAATTAATCCAGCTCAAGAAAAAATATGATCCCTTTTCAAGCATATATAGAAACAATCATATAATTTGAAGTGCATAAACAACCAGAATGAAGAGAGTTCATCTTTTGACATATTAGTGCAACTCGAAATGATTCATTAAGACAAATGAAGATTAGATCGACGATGTTGAGCCGACATAAAAGGCAGATAAACAGAGCTAGACTTACCTTAGAGGAACTCTTCACATTGCTGGCTCCTTTGCTAGAACTAATCTGAGCAACCTTCGGTTTCGCCCTCGCTAACTGGGTCAAGTTCTTTATTGTAGCAGAGACAGCTATAGCACTGATAAGACATACTGCAGGCGTAGCAACAAGAATTAACCTGACCATAACTCCGGCAAAGTACATGCTAGTAAGACCATACATGACGATGAAAATTGTTGCATCAGACAAGCGCTTGAAGCAAAAATAGAGACCAGCTGGGAAAAGGAAAAGCAAAATGTGGAAGTCAAACATGAAAGATGACCAAGCTGTGGGTTGATGCTCAGAAACAGATGCTATTATAGGTATGTGATCTTTCGCATATGTTGGATCCAAAAGAGAATAGAACCGGCCAGCCCATGGGGATATATACCCCGACGCAGTGCCAACTCCCAATGCAACGGTACCCACCGCAACTGCACTGGTCACGGTGATCTTCAAGAAGGATTGGAACAATTTAGTATCGCTCAGCATGTACTTCACCCAGTCCAAGAAGTAAAAGACCTGTAATGGAGGCCGATTAGTTCAATGAATAAAATAGAATACATAAAGCTTTTTCTCTTCACTTCCCAGTTCCCACCACACCACGGTAGCTACAGACCATGAAATATTATTTCATGTGGGCAAAAAATGTACAGTATACAAGCTAAAGCAAACAGCCCAAGCCCAAGCCCACCACTAGTAGATACTATCCTTTTCGGGCTTTTCCTCGAGGTTTTTAAAACACGTCTACTAGGGAGAGGTTTTCACACCCTTATAAAGAATGTTTCGTTCCCCGCTCCAACTTACGTGGGATCTCACAATTCACCCACTTGGGGGCCCAGCGTCCTCGTTGGTATACCGCTTGGTGTCTGACTCTTTGATACCATTTTTAACCGGCTAAAGCGGACAATATCTGTTAGGGAGGGCTTGAGAAACTAAAGTTTTTTTTTTTTTTCATCTGTGGTAACTGAATAATAAACTACAGAGATACAACACCCTTTTACATATGTGATTTTATGCCCCATCTCAACCCATTTGCAGATTTTACGTGCCCCCAATGCCATAATTCTAGACAGCGCAAGGACTTTTACGTATAAAGCTCTCCACCCAAGAACATTATTACCAAGTGGCAAGCCCCCAATCAATGGGGACACTCATAGGGTAAAAACATAAATACTTTACATTGGAACGTTTCTTTTCCCACCATTGGAATCAATGTAATGACATGACAAGTAAAATTTTGCCTTCTCCCAAGATTATGCCACACTTCATCATATGACGAACAGAATCAACAAAAGAGAATAACAAAATCAACAAAAGAGATAATATAGAATTACAACCTGAATCAAAAAGAAGACGCCCATCGCAGCCATATGCTCCCCAGACTGAACATGCTGAAAACCAACAAAACGAATCTGCATGGCAAGCAACATTCCCAAGATGTACATACAATTATACGCCACATATAATCGCATTGAGTATCTGCCCGTTATCAGAAGAACCAGCACATAAAGTGGAATCAAGTTAATTATAAACACATAGCCACCCCACGCTGAAACCATGTAAAAGTACCCAAAAGCCGAGGCTAGAGCCCAAGCAACAGATCCAGTATTTACCGCCTTCACGAATAGATAGAAAGTCAATAACAACGCAAAAATGGCGACACCTTCATTATCGTACGATCCCGCAACAGATCTCGAAATGTAGCCTGGACAAATTGCAATCAGAGCGGCTGCAACAAGTCCAGCACCCGAGTCCCAGATTTCTTTACCGAAAAAGTACGCAACCAATGTAGTATTTGACGCGAAAAATGGAGCCGTCAATACACAGACCTCACGGATATGCACGGCGAACTTCAGAAACCGTAGCCCCCAATAGATAATGGCGGCCGTGACCATAAGTCCAGGATAGAGCGTACCTCCAATGATTCGACCGAGAGGATACCAACTCTCAGAATCAAACCAATTCCAGAATTCGTAAAAGCCCTTCTGCGTGAGGAAGAGCGTAGTTCGGTAATTGAAGTAGGGATCAAACTCATGGATCATCGACTCATATCGCAGAACACTGAAAAGCCTAGTAATGAAGGCCAAAACATAAACGAGACAAAGGATCGAGACGCGGATCAGAAGCTCTTGTTGCTTGGTCTTGAGCTTGAACGATTTGAAAGACAAAATGTTGAACAGATCAGATTTAGCATTCGGCGCCATGGTTGCAGAGTTGGTCGGGTTATTCGATCCAGATTTAACAGAACCATTGACAGGATCGGTCTTCCCAACCATGATTGAAGAAATTAAAGGAAATGTAATAATTTAAAATCGCGATAAGGAAATTGAAATTCGGGTCAACGCTGCGAAATTGCCATGGAAGGGTTTGGAAATGGAGCAAAACCCTAAAATTAAACGAGAGGGAGGATGGAGAAGAAAAGGCAGAGGTGAATCTAGAGACTGATACTAAAAGCGCAGAAGAGAAGAACTACACTGAATCTGGTTTTGCTCCAGAGGAGGACGAGTTGGCGATACTATCACTGGGTTCTGAATTTACCTATTTGGGCTTCATATTGGGCTTTTGAGAATTTATGGGCTTCTTATTGGGCTTTTGAGAATTTATGGGCTTCTTATTGGGCTTGGAGAATGTCGAGGCTTCATATTGGGCTTGGGAATGTATGGGCTTCTTATTGGGCTTGGAGAATGTCTGGGCTTCATATTGGGCTTGGGCATTCAGATCTCTTTGCACCAATCCATTTTAAAAGGAGAAATTGGCTTTTAATTTTGGCCTAAGTCATTATCTTTCTCGATCTACCTCTTAATTACCTAATTACCTAATGTAAGACTATTCCTCTCATACCCTTTTAGTTCTTGAGTGGGTTATTACCTTACCTCGATTGGCCCAACGAAAGAACGCTGTGGGCTTCATTCAATGGACTGCTTTGTTGGTTCAGGGGGTCCGGTTTTTCGGTTTAGTATATAGGGCGGCACCCTTTGTTGTTGGTGTGAACAATTATCGTTCTTTTGAGTATTTATCAGATGTTTTTTTTTTAAATCATTTTTTAAATGAAAGCTTATCTAAAGGTAAACCTGACATATTTTTTTTCTAGCTTAGATTAAGATCGCAAGAACACCAAGAAACGACTCGAGCCAAAACTAATGAAAAGTAAGTTGTTGATAGTCTTTTGTATTTGTATCGATATATGGTCGAGATTCTTCGAAAGGAAAAAAGAATATTTTGTTGTGTTTTCTAAAAAATAGATAAACTATTGGGCCCTTTTATGAATCAATTAGTATATTCCTTCCAATAAGGAAAAGGATTCCTGAGATTGCCATACACGCAACGTGGGAAGAAACAAAACATAAACTTTTGTTCCTTCCAGGGAAAGAGACCGATTGATACGTCTTCTTTCTTGCTTTATTTTCTGATGAGTCAAAATAGGGTGGCTTCATCCAACCACCTAACTTATCAATTTACATGATATTTAAATACTTCACAATTAAAAAAAAAAAAACAACTTATAAATATTGGTAACGACATTAACCAAAAAAAATAAAAAAAGTGAAATTTGGTAAGTTGAAACGAACCAAAAAAGTGAAATTTTGTAAGTTTGATTCAATAAATTTGGTAACCGAAACAACATGAACCAAAAAAAAATGAAATTTAGTAAGTTTTAATCAATTTAGTGAATTTATAAGATCCTTAATTTGTCCCTAATAGTTGTACCATGTTGCGATGTTGGATCAAGTTTTTACCTTTTATCATTCAACATTACAAGAGAAAAAATGCACAACATTCGTAACTTGTTTTACGAGAGATAGTTAACCCGTCTAACCTCACGATATGGTGCACCTAGCAGCCTTCAAATTTGAAACGATATCACGAACGTACCAAGATTCTATTCATAGGCTTCATTTAAGTAAGATTTAAACACTATATAATATATAGTAAGGTTAACCATATAATATATATCACCCCAATGCAGCCTAATCCTGATAGCGAATGATGATGGCAGTAATAACAACTTGATATAAAACCGATAATTGAATCAAACATAAAGTATCTCCATGCGAGTTTTAAAATGAACCTCGGCAGTAAGAGGCTGAAACATTGAATGCCTCAAAAAATATCTTCATATGAAAAGTTGGGTGTACCTTATTGAAGATTTAACACCATTTTCTTTAGGTGGAAGCAGGTAACTCCAAATTTTGTGCAAAATGGAACGAACTACGAAACTCTGAAATCTGAGCTTTTGATTTAACTGACAAGGCCTCTCTGTTTGAAGACATCAAGCATTGCAACGCCAATTTTCGCAGGCGACTCGACCACTGTTACTCCAGCTTCTCGCAGTGTCTTGATTTTGTCTTGGGCGGTACCTTTTCCACCCGAAACAATGGCTGCAAAATCCGAAAGTCTCATTATCGATGCGATATATGCAGAAATGATGGACACACATATAAATATGTTTCTCTTTTTGGGGATGCAGGTAGAGGACCGATATCTTCTCATTGTTCACTAAGAATTAAAAGGGGTACACGATATATGTGAGATCCCACATCAGTTGAGGAGAGGAACGAAGCATTTCTTATAAGAGTGGAAACCTCTCATTGGCATACAAGTTTTAAAACCTTAAAGGGAAGCCCAAAAGGGAAAGTCCAAAGAGGACAATATCTGGCTTGGGCTGATACAAATGGTATTAGAGCCAGTCACTGGGCGGCGTGCCATCCGGGACGCTGAGCCTCCCTAAGGGTGTGGAAACCTCTCCCTAGTAGACGCGTTTTGAAAAACCTTGAGGGGGAGCGGTTCTAACTCAAAGGTGGAGGTTAGAAACTAATCAAACACTAATATAAAGGGAAATACTCAAAAAATTTACATACCACCAGCATGACCCATGCGACGGCCTGGGGGAGCAGTAAGGCCAGCAATGAAGCCAACGATAGGCTTCTCAGTCCCACTTTCCTGTTATAACACAATAAACTCTTCAGAACTTGAAATTACAGTGCAGTATTTCATAACACATGGGTCAACAAGTCTAATTCATTTGAATAATCCATTACAAAGACCACATTAGTTCTTCCAAGCGACAATGTTGAAATGGAAATTTAGTACATCAAAGAATATTTGAAGAAAAGACACAGACTTACACAAAATTTTTCGACAATATTGTTTACCAAGCTATATCTTGGTGTAAACTATCTAATATTTTTACTTCGTATAGTTATACCTCCCTCATTGCAAATTGGAAAGGTCTTTTGTAAACATCATGGATATTACATCCCTTTTGTAAATTTCGATCTATCAATGAAGTAATGGCAGCGATATATGAGAGAATCTTAGGAAGGCCATGCCAATATTATCTGTTTCAGAACTTCCTCCTAGGAGTCAATGGAAGTCTTTTTCTTGATGCAATTAACCAGTAGCACTAAAATGTGCAATAAATTATGAATATAACGGTTCAGAAAAGCATTATACAATAAAATATTTGAAGGGGAATGAATAAATCTAGAGCTAATCAATATAAGTAGCAATGAACTTCCAAAGTTCTTTGATGATGATGAGTTCAAATAGAATATGCTCAGATAGCTATACTTAAAGTAAAATAAAGTAGAAGGACAGAACCTTTATCAAAGCAGCAGCATCCTCTTCCGCAGTCCCACCAATTTCTCCAATTAGAACAATACCTGAATGCGCATGAGGCATCGTGTCAGACTCTAGAGATTACCATACCTTTCTTGTAATTAGTAATATTTACCATAAAAATTAGAACAAGCGGAGGAGAGAAATAATAACTAAACATGATTCACCAATCCAGCCAATTTGTTGTCATCCATTCATAATATTTTATATTGTTCAGTCAATTTGCAAACAGACCAATAAACCGAAACACGAATAACCTTCTGTCTGAGGATCAGCAAGGAACTTCTCGATGCAATCAACAAAGTTTGTCCCATTGAAGGGATCTCCTCCAATACCTACGCACGTGGATTGTCCAAGGCCAACAGCAGTAGTTTGGAAAACCTAAGCATCACATATTATGGGGCATTGAAAGCTTAAAAAAATAGTTAAAAATAAAAATAACGAAAAAACTCGCTCTACTTTCAAGATAGTAACACAGTAAAACTCACCGCTTCATAGGTCAAGGTGCCAGATCGTGATACAATGCCAATGCGCCCAGGTTTGTGGATGTACCCAGGCATAATTCCAATTTTACACTCTCCAGGCTTGATAATACCAGGGCAGTTAGGGCCAATCAACCTAGTTTTAGATTGTTTGTTTAAAGCAGCCTTAACTCTTACCTGAAATTCGTACATATTAGATTTGTTTACGTTTTGATTAGGAGGTTGAATGAACTAACTCAGACACGGTTTTAATCAGAACAAATAGTCAACACGTACATTATAGAACTGTTAAAACAATTTTAGCTTGGAGTACAAAATCTAAACAAGTAAACATTTCAATAGAACTACTTTCAATCACTACTGTAGCTAGTTATCTGGAACAGGGCACGTCCATTCAAGAAACAAAGCAGAGGGCATGATAGGTCTATGGCTTCAATTAGCTCTAAAATATGATAGTAAATATAGATTACTGTCATATGGTATAATGACTTTTTCTTTTCCATTCCAGCTAACAGAGGCGACGGTAGCCTCTTGTTTTGTCCCTTTTCGCTTATAATCCAATAACAAGCTACTCTTGTAGATTATTGTCGAATGCCTTTTGTATAAAAACGAAAGTAAATTTGAATTATCGTCATATGATATAGGTGACCCATCTTCTACCATCCCAGTTAACCAGCCATGATGTAGCTTCTTCTTTGGCTTATAATCCAAGTACAAAACTAGTTTTGTACATCGTTCGTTAATATGGTATCAACGAAATCTACTTTCTGGTCCTGGGGCCTCTTCTTTAACATCTTTTTGTGGATTGAGACACTAGTCGCTATCCTAAATGTTCATGCATTAGATTTATCCAAAACCTACCTTTAGTTTCACACTTTAAGACTTTCTTCAATTACCCGTTCCTTTTATTAGTAACATTCAGGGTTCTTTTTTCCTTCATCTTTTAATTTGCCTCTTTTATCTCACCCTCTGTTGGTTTGGCCATCCCACAAACTTTTCACACATCATAAGCTGCCATTCTCTAGATACAAACAATTAGTACTTTCACAAATAAAAAGGACAGACACTCTGTAATGAAATGTTCCAAATAGATTGCCAATTCTTCTGTATTGCAAAGCATATGAACGAATCCAGGCAGGCATATGTCAATTTTCACTTACCATATCATGCTGTGGGACCCCTTCCGTTATACAAACTACAAGATCTAGCTCAGCTTCCATCGCCTCCAAGATAGCTGCTGCAGCAAACGGCGGAGGGACATAAATTACTGATGCATTGGCCTTCGTTTCAGCTTTGGCTTCAGCGACTGTGTTAAAAACAGGAAGTCCCAAGTGTTCGGTTCCACCCTTCTTTGGCGTTACACCACCGACCTAATTCAACAAATAGCATGGCTTAAGAACTGATGATCTCCACTTTTATCAAAATACCGTTGATGAACAATAAGAAACTAGGAAAAATCAGGAACCAATAAAAGAGAAAACTGAAGGAATGCCAGGCTTTGAAAGTCAGATTATGCTGTATAGATAGGCAGATAAAAGAAGAAAAAATTGCAACCAAATTTACATTTAAAACACTGTTTAGTGCAGATCCCATGAGCTTAAGTACGGAGACAAAAATTGCACATAGGTCACGAGAAACAAGCCAATACTTGCAATTAAGAGGCGACATGGCCCGTCAAAAAGCATTTTTAGTGAACTATCGTTCTCACGGCTCTCGCCT
Source organism: Cucurbita moschata (assembly GCF_002738365.1). Taxonomy (NCBI): domain Eukaryota; kingdom Viridiplantae; phylum Streptophyta; class Magnoliopsida; order Cucurbitales; family Cucurbitaceae; genus Cucurbita; species Cucurbita moschata. The sequence goes on from NW_019268535.1 coordinate 511,341, forward strand.
TTTGGGTCCCAAGTTCATTTCTAAATCTGTATAACGAGTAAATTCGCTGTCCGACATAAAGCCAGATCCGTCACATCCTGTGGTTTTCTACAGCCAAATTGAATTGCAGATCAAATCTATAGTAGTGTCACACTGTTCTGTTCTATCAGAAGATTAAGGATCGTGAGGCAATCATTTCGAAATACCTTCCCATTGCTGGGACGGAAAGCGGGAAATTAATGGGGAGAAAGACTTTCAATAAAGTCTATGAACAGCGGAAATCATTCTAAAAATTTAATAACGTAAATCTTGAGATTAAAAGACATCACGCTACACCATGGAGCAAGAGAAATACCATTTTCGTGCCATATTCGATTGCCTGCTCAGTGTGGAAGGTACCGTTTTTACCAGTGATCCCTTGACATATGACGCGAGTGTTTTTATCTACGAATACCGCCGGCGGTGGTGGCGGTGCAGCTGCGTAATGCCGAATCTGCGACGCCGCCTGCGAAAACACAGAGGATGATGAAGATGAAGAAGCTTTTCGATTAATGGCCGACCCTATGAGCTTGGCAACGGCTTGACAACCCATCGTGTTACTTCGATTCGATTCGATTCTCTGTTGGGCGCAGCCGCCTTGTTCAGAGTATCACGAACTCAGAAATATTTTGCCTTCTCCACACTCGCCTCCTCGCTCGCTCTTTCTTTCCTTTCCCTTTTACTTGTTTCCTTTTCTTTTTCCTTCTTCTCTGCCTCGCTTCCTGTCTTTGAATTCTCCCTTTCTAGTTTCTCCACTCTGCTTGGGTTTGGGCTTAATGTTTTCTGGGCCTTCTGTTTTTGGATTATTGGGCCTTCCTTTTGGGCCGTGAACTTCCTTTTTGGGCCCGTGGCCTTCAATTTTGGGCTTCGTTTTATGTCATTTGATATACAATTCTGAAAAACATCAAATTAAAATAATAAACTACTAATAAATAGTTAAAAAAATGTACACGAATATGGCTGAGTTAAACTTTTAGACCCACCCGAACCCAAAATTTCGAGTTGGATTGAATTATGAACCATGAGTTAACGACTCAACTAATCTATTTTTCAGGTTTAGTTAGATATAGGTGAAACCTATCTGAAATTTCGGACTTGGGTTGAATTATAAACTATATTCAAGTCAACGGCTTAACTAACCTATTTTTCAGGTTTAGTTGGCATGGGTCTCCATCTCATTGTATATTTGTTTTTAATTATTTTAAAAAATATATTTATTTTTGTTAATTACTAAAATTTAAAAAAAAAAAATCAAATATTATTATATATTTACAACATTTTTAAAAGTACCTGTAAATTTGAGTTAAGTTTGGAATTTGGTCGGGTTGACCCAACTAACAAATCTGCGGAAAAAATCAAGTCTAATCCATTCTTTATTGTCTGTATTAGGTAGTTATAGTTATTTGAACCATCAAGTTATACGAACACCCTAAGTTATTACACGTTCGTGAAAAAAATTTGTTAAAATATTAGAATAAAAATGGACACTGACAGAAACATTTTAGTAGTATTTCATAGTCTTATAACATAAAATGTTAATGGTAATGTTATAACTTTTAAGGGTTTTAAATAAATAATGCATATTTTTTAGAATTTAGCGAATGATTTTTAACCACAAAAAAAAAAAAAAAAAAAAAAAAAAAAAAAAAAAAAAAAA